>NW_017234730.1:11820-27913 GCF_000208745.1 Theobroma cacao
CATCCCTGTGAGACTAAAATTTATATTTTATTTGTTTTAAGTTGGAAATGGCTTAAAATCTTTTAGAACACGATATTTGACAATGGTTCTTCACAAGGGAATAGAAAAACTGATAGTAAAGCCTTGCAGGGTTTCAGGTTGACATTTCGGGCAAATGAGTGTCTATCGGGACACCGAGGCGGTTGTCACGGGCTCGAAGGGTGTACCGGGTCATGACATCATCACATTGCACATTTCACAATATAAGAACATTTCATCAAGGGCTTGTTCCCTAGGTATAATTTAAAGCAAAAGCAAATAAAATTTTCAAATGATTCATTCAAACACACGTGCGTTTTCCCAAAACAATTTAGATACAAGTTCACTCACTTGTCTTTATTGGTTCTTTAATTGACTCCAAGTTCCACTAATGCTCCAAGTGGAGATGTGGGATCTCGTTGGAACCTATCACACACAAGAGCATCACATCAACTCAATTGACATGAATATTATTCTAAAAGCTATTTTCCTAAATCAAGTTTTGCTAGTTATTCCTAACTAGCTTCCAAGTACCATTTGATTGGCTATTTATTCACACTACTCTAGTCACACACTAGAAATAAACAAATAACCTTCATAAATAAAATAGTCTACAATTTAATTATTGACCATCATCAACAGCCTAAAAATCAACCTTAACTTAATACTCACCTTGGTGAATTTGTAGTTGAATTCCTTTTCAAGAGTTTTCCTCAAGCTATTTGGAAAGCCTTTCTCTCTCTAAAACATCTAGTTAGTGAGAGAAAGTATTGAGGAAAGACTTTTGTGTAAAAGTGAAAGAGCACTAAGGATTCTATGAGAAAGTGTGCTAAAGCATGAGAATTGAAGTTACTTTGAGAAAGTTATGGAGTTTTCAAGGGATGGCTTCCATGGATGCTGGAAAACGTTTAGTGATGAAGCAGGATGGGAAAAAGAAGAAGAAGCTACTCGAAGTGAGGAGAAAGTGTTGGAAAAATTTGATACTTACCTTATAGTTGACTAAAGTTCCACTTATTTACAAATATGCCATTGCATAGTTGACTTTGCCTTATTCTTCCCTTTTGGATCAGACTTTTTGCTCTTTTGACATTGAGAAAAGGTCCACAGGAGATTAGAGGTACTCGAGTTCATTAAAACTTAAAATTTAAACTCGAGACCTAAAATAACCATTTTACCCTTATCGTGGAAATTATCATCATTTCTATTTTCTTTGTTTATTTCATTATTATATGCATCATTCATTTATTCCTTAGGTCTACTTAGACCTTAATAATATTAGAAAAACTCACTTCTAGGGGCTCATCAAGGAAATGACAGAACTACCCCTAACCTAGTCATAGTGTCTACCTCCGCTACACGTCTCTAAAGGTCGAGGTTTCACAATATAATGAAAAGAACATAAATATAGATGGAATGCCTCTTAAAGGCTAAATAACAAGTTAGATACAACATTTGGCGAGGGAAAGAACAAGCAATGAAGGCTCAATAAATGCTACAATAGAAGACTTATAGGCTAGAAAAAGAGTACAAAAAGTATTGAATGATTTTTGCTAAGTTATTATCTTTTTGAGCTATGTTTCAAAGTCTTCCAACCTTTATAAATGTTGCAGGAGCTTGAATTTATAGTTGGTAAAGCTTCAAACGTAGTTGAGGGTGAATTAAATGTGATAATACCATTTTGAACACTGTTCCAAGCTCTGACGGTCATCATCTATCGATAGATTTCTTGATCTATCGATTGATTTCTTTCAATAATCTTCAAATTCGTGCCCATTTATTGATAGATGTAAGTATCTATCAATAAATTTAACTTAGAATCATTTTGAAGCATCATTGGGTGGTTATTTATTGATAGATGCAGCGCATTTATTGATTGATTCAAGTTAGGGTCCTTTCGTATTGTTCCTAATTAACTATCTATCAATTGATGTTTATAGTCTTTTATGTCCAAGTTGTCACGACCCGGTACTCCCCTCGAGCCCGTGACAACCATCGCGTTGTCCCGATTGACGCTCATTACCCTGAATGTCAACCGGAACCCCGCAAGGCTTTAATATCAGTTTCTCTTTTCCCTGGTGAGCAACCGTTACCAAATATCATGTTCTAAAAGAATTTAAGCTATTTCCAACTAAAATCAATAAAAAAAAGATTTCTATCTCACAGGGGCATTTTGGTCATTTTTCCTCAAAAGTTTCGAAACCAGTTAAAAATGTAGTATGCAAGTATAAAACATATAATTCATAATCAAAATAAATTTAAACGTCTAAAACTTTCATTTAAAATGAAATTATAACTATTGGAATATAATAAAAATATAGAATAAAATATTCAATTTTCCCATAAAACAATATTTTTAAAACACTGCATAATTAATTTTTACAGCGAAAAAGTAAAATAAATTCATATATATTGTAATACAGATAACCAAAGTATAAAATTAAATTTGCAGTGACACGTGGGCCCACGAACGACCAAAGGTATCTAGAGAGATAAACCTACATATTTTGAGGATGCCAGTCCAATTGTAATCCTCGATGAAATGAGCTATCTACTGACTATCTTGAGCCTGAAAGGGTTGGAAAGGAGGGTGGTGGGATTATATAATCCCAGTGAGTAAACAAATATCATTTAAAATATCTAAAGGCGAGTAAAAGGAGACTATTAAAACATTTCATCAAACTATAATTTATCATCTTTCAACTTATTTCAACCAAATGAAATCAATTTATTTAAATCAAGTAATCAGTATGGCTTATGAATTTCTTAAAAGCTTGGCTTATACAAAAAATTATTATCATACTCAATTATTTGGGATACCTTGGCCGAGGGCTATCCCATCTGAGTCCGCCAAGGCTATTAGAAAGTCATGTTTTATTTTGAAAACATAGTCGTTCCTTGGCGTTGGCCGAGTTCATCCTCACGTGGTGGTTTGGCGTGAAGTGGACTCTAAACGTTATACCTTGGGAGTTACCCTACTCACCTCTCCAACCGAGGTAAAATATAACAGGATTTCGTGCCCCTCTAATAGGCTAGTCCACAGAACCCAGCCCATTGCAGCAGGTCAAACCCACCATGCAATCAAATTTTGACAACATGATAGGGCTAATATATTACTACCCAGCCTGCAAGGGTAAAATAAAGTAATTCATACAATTCATAAAACACAGTCCAGCTAGTCATGCCAACACAATAACATAAGCCATCAATTAAATTTTAAATTTACAACATATTAGTGGTCTCCAATTACTCTATTTTCAAAATCGTTATTTCGCTTCAAGACAATTTATAAAATATTTTCATTTAAACTCATTTTTGTTTATAAAACCTAAAATTAGCCATTTAAAATCATTTTCATATAATTTCACCAAAACCGAATTAAAACATACTTCAGATAATTAAAATGATGATAAGGTTACTCACAGTACTAGGAGTTCGATATACTGTTATTCCCGATTTTCGAGCACACACTCTTTACCCTTGTTAGAGGGCTCACCACCTTGATACAGTACAAAATGGAAAAACTTACTACATTGGTACTAAATTGAAATTAAACTAATTTAAACTACTAATGCATGATATGGAATGCAAAATGTCCGATTAATCGCTTAAATGTGATATTCGACCTAAATCACACTATACTAGGTCTAATCAACTAAAATCTCCAATTTAAGTCCAAATCAATTCTTCTCACTATGTACACTCTAATTATACCTAAATTACCTCAGTGACTGTGAATGAGATTCAATTTATCAGTCCCAGGGTCAATAATCACACTTGTCTATACGTTGAGCAAAAATTTGAATTTTCACACCAAAATTTCCCATTTAATTTCTAGTCTCACCAAACATCAAATATCACCAAAATGTCATGAAATATCATCAATTATAGCCACAATATCCTCCTTAGGAAATTCGGCCATCGATGGTTGATGGGGAAAATGAATTCTTTTCTTGTTGTTTTGTTTCTAAATATGCTAACTAACTAAAAACACTAACATAACTTAAAATCAAATCAATCTAACATCTTTCTCTCTCCATACCCATTTTGACCAGCCATGAATTCACCATGAAAACATGAAATCTAACCATGAAAAATTAGGAGAAATGCTTAAGGAAAATAGATTTCAAGTTTAAATTGCGAAATCCTACTTTTTTCACTTGTTTTCCGTGATTTTCCACACTTTTTCTCTTGAAATTCTTCACCTCGAGTTTGTTCTCTTCCGTTTTCCCTTTGTTCATGATGTGGCCGAATATGGAGAACAAGAATGTGATAAATATGGGCTGATTTTTATAAAAAATAATAAAATATCCTTGCTTGACACGTGTCACATGCTTATTGGTCCATTTTTCTTTTTATACTTTAATAATTATGATTCCATTCTCCACCACATGATTTGTCAAAGGTCAAAATGAGGATAAGGGAAGACCATGTGATGGACAAGTGTCCTATTGATGAAAAATTACTATTTTGCCCTTAGGGTGGTAAAATTACCATTTTAGCCCTAAGCTCTAAAAAACACCGGGATTTTCACTTCTCAACCTCAAATCATACTCCAATAAGTCATATATGATCAAAATCTTCTAAAAGATTTCCCATTTTGTCCTCGAGTGGCAAAATTACCATTTTACCCCTAGATAGTGAAATTTTTGATTTGACTCCAAATTAATCCCCAAACCCCAAATCACCATTTTAAGTCATTCTAGGACTTTAAAATTTTCAATTTCACCCTAAAATCTCTATTTGATCTAGTTCGAGGCTTAAATCAACTTTGTTGTACCTCTAGGTACAATACCGACTTTTGTAAATTTTTCAGGACTCTCTTAGCATGCAAACATGCTATCCATCACATGTATGTTATGACAAGTATTTTATAAGGTCGGGCTTTACACAAGTGTTAAAACAACTAACTATTAATAGATGTTCTTCATTTATCAATAGATGAGCTTATCTATCAATAGATGAAGAACATCTATTAATAGATTGATGGCATTTTTTCAAATTAGAAGAGACTTTTTGCTTGTTTTCTATTTAAAGTGCTTAGCTCTTTTATTAAACCTTTTTAAAGGATTGCTTGAACTTGTTTGAACATATAAAATGCAATTTTCATCATTTGCTTATCAAATCCAAACTTAGACTTAAATGAAGCTTTAAGTTTAAAATCTTCCCCTTTTGATGTGACAAAATAGTTGAGCGACATTTGGTTTTGTTTCTTTGAAAAAGTCCCCTTGATTTTATTCTAATGTGTTGAAAGATTCCCCCTAAAACTTTGCATTTAAAATCAAGTACAAATATTAACACATTCTCCCTTTTTTGTCATATCAAAGAGCGAGTGTGTGGGAACGTTAAAGAGAAGGAAGTAAAATGGAAAGTGAATAATAGATAAAGGTAAAGCAGTAAGTAAGGAAATATATTGAGCATAACATTTATGTAAACATTAAAATGTCTAAAATATTCACCAGTTAATCAAATCTAAAAACATTGAAAACATGAAACAAATATCCAAATGTATATTTGAAAAACAAACTAAGTATAGCCAAAATGACATGATGCATGAAAATGAGATGCACATCAAGCCATTGAGCAAAGTTGTCCAAAATTGAGGCGAAGAGATGTCTTTTGTGAGAGCTCACTGTGGCGGTGGAAAGCAAGAATGAAACTCATCCTCCAAGTCTCATAGGCATGGCAATATCTCACAATTTTATGCCTCTAAGACATCCATACGCCCAGTCAATCTAGAATAGAAGATAAGTCGAGTGAAGGCATGCTTAACATCGAAGGCAGTAGACATAGGCGGTGCACTAGATTGAGCATAGGACAGGCCACCAAGATAGGCGCTCGATTCCCCCTCATTGTCGTTAAGCCCTTCATGACCCTCATCATTGAGAACCGAAAGATCTATAGTCCCCTTCCTTGCCTAAATGCTGTTCATAAACTTAAAACCCAACATTTTAATGGTGTGCTCATTGATAGGATTGAATATGGCATGGGTATTGGGTGGATCACAATGGGTATCAATAGAAAAATAATCAATGATTTCACTCATTAACAGACCATAAAGGAGGTTTTTGATGCCCCTTTGGATGGTGTTAAGCATGTCATCTATTTGAATTTGGTGAGATCAATGTGACGGTTGAATTTGATATTAAAGATGAACCAAAAATCCTCTTGGGTGACCGTGGAGTTGTTGGAGCCATGAAGGCGAATGGTCTGAGTGATGATGAAGTGTAAGACACGATCAAAGAAACAGACCCTCTTGCAACTAGAGTCGCCTCAGTCGTTTGGCGGAGGATAAACAAAAACAAAATGGAGGTTATCTTCATTAAGAACGTAATGGAGATCATCCTAATGGATGTGAATGTGAATGATGTAATCAATGAGAGCGTGAGTGACAAAGATGTGTTTCCCCATGACGTGAGCGACAAATCTATCGTCATGGAAGACTAGTTCACCAAACTATGAATCAAAGAACCTTTGAGTGGCATTGAAATAAAAAACCCAAACCAAATTCTCATAGTATTTTTTATTCAGTTTCAAGTAACGGGGTCTATTCTAAATATTCAAAGTTGGCAAGGTAAAGAAAGCGAATGGATTTTAGGTAATGAAAGTCAATAATGCACTCAAGCACTACCTTGTGTTTGGAGAAATTATCGTTCAACTTTTGAGCATGCTATGGATGGGTGAAGTTGTGTAGGAAGGAATTACTATCAAAGGTGGGGGATGACTTCGCACCAGTAGAGTCAATGGAAGCCCGATGAGCGGTTACCTTGGTTCGTTTGGGCCTTTGGCTCATGGTGGACATTGAAGGAATTTGGATGATTTTGGACAAAGGGATTTGATGGAAAGATTAATAGGTTGAGTAGAGGAATTTATTTGGACCAATATGTTGCAAATTACAACAAGAGTTCAAGGAGAGAAAGTGAATTGAGGGTTTGGAAAAGTCTAACACAAAATTTGGCAGGATTTTGGGATGAATTTATGGAAATTTTGGAAGCAAGAGGCTGAAAAAGAGGGAAAAAACATTTTAATCAAATGAAAAATAGAGAAAAGTGTAGTACCCCATACCTTGATATGGTGGCTAGCAATGCTAGTTTTATGATATTTATATTTATTTTATGTTTTTATAAGAGTAGGATAAAAAATAATTTCAATTGGTGAAGAAAGGTGCACAATGGACTGTTGCTCTATTTGCATATGTTTTGGTTTTTCAAGTATATCTCCCACTAAACAAGTCCAAATGACTTGATTTTTGGACCATTAAAAAACTAAGAGGCAGGGTTATAACTTTGATTTTTACTACTTTGCCCCGTTCTTGCTAGAAAGTGGTCAAAATCCTTGTTAAAGTGAAAGTACTATGCTAGAGAAACAGAATTTGGCAGAACCTTTGAGCGCTGCGACTCTGGAAATTGAGAGTCGCGGCCCTCACCGTAATTTCCACAAATAACGAGTTTATGGGATTTTTGAAGCTAAGGCTTTTGGGGGCTATTTAAGGGACCTATTTCAGAAGATTTTGGACCTTTTCCTAGTGTCAAAAGAGTAAAAAGATTGCACAAGAAAATGAGGAAGACAAGTGGCCTTGTTAAGGGCATTATTGTAATTGCATGAGAAATTAGATAAGCTTTAACTATAAAGATCTCATCTTTTCCAGTAGTTTCTATATTTCTCTAGCAACTTCTTCTTCTTCCTCCTCCCATCTCACGTTTCTCTCCTCTTCCATGAAAGCTTCTCTCAAGCTTCCATCACTCTCTTAAACTAACCTTAATTTTCATGCTTTACACACTCTGTTGTAGGGTTTTCCATACTCTTTTACTGCTTCACCTTAAACAAACCCTTAAAAGTTTTTCTTCAATACCTTTTCTCACTAGTTGAACTTTGTAGAGAGAGAAAGAGAGGTTTCATGTTAACTTGAGGACTTTTGGGAAGAAATTTCATTACAATCACTAAGGTAAGTGATGAATTAGGATTGGTTTTAAGTTGTTGATGATGGCTAGTAATTAGAGTTATGAGTTGTGCTATTTGCTGAAATTGTTTATCTATTTCTAGTGTTACTCAACTAGAGAAACGAAATAGCTAATCAAATGGTAATTAGAAGATAGATAGGAAGGGCTATTGAAGCTTGATTTGGGAAATAACTTTTGGAGTGATATTAATCTAAATTGGATTGGTTGTGATGTTTTTGTGCGTGATAGGTTCCAACAAGGCCCTTCAGCCCCATTTGGACCATTAGGGAGGTTAAAGTCGATTAAAGGTTCAACAAATATCGGTAAGTGAACTTGCATTTCAAAATGTTTTGAGGAAATATTTATGTGTTTCAATGAATCATTTGGGAATTTTATCGATTTTTGCTTTAAAATTGCCTAGGAACAAGCCCTTGATAAAATTTTAATGTTGTGAAATGTGAAATTTGTAAAAGGAGGAATCCATATATTTTTGTATAATGTTGATATATATATATACTATGTCATAAATGGTACCATTGTGTGACAAATGCAACCGTGCATGTGCAGGGTGAGTGTGTACTTACCGGTGATGACGATGGTGAGGGAGATGGATGGTGATATTGTCCAGCTATGTGCACGATGTGGTGGGATGCACATGAGTTGGGTGAGATGGGATGTCCGGCTATATGCACGATATGGTGGGATGCACATGTTCGGCTATGTGCACGATGTGGTAGGATACACATGTGGTGGGTGAGATGCAGATGATGAATCTTGAAAATTTACCGTTATTTGCAAATTGATTTTATTGCAACGAGAAACATTTTGCTTATATTGCCTTACTTGGATAATTACTGGAAATTTCCTTTCTTTCCAATTTCATGTTGAATGCGGTTCTTTCATCATTAAATGATTTTACAACCCAAGGTTTAATGGAGGGATTTGAATAAGAACTTGAACTAAATGGCATTGTTTTTAAATAAATGCATCATGTTTTCTAAACAATTCCTTGTCATTGCTTGTTCCCTTCCTATGTTCACTCACTGAGTTTATACTCACGTTTTTAAACTTCTTGTTTTAGGTTCTCTAAGTTAAAGGTGACTGGATCCTAGGACAAGGTGCTCCTCCCTATCCATTGCTCGGTAGGTTTGTCATGATACTAATGTTAGCATCCCCGCCCACAGTCACTCCGCTGACGATCAGAGTCTTTGAATGTGTACATGTAAACTGAATGTAACTTGCTAGGAATCGTTTGGCAAACTATTTATGTATATTCCGATTAATGAATACCATTATGAGTATATACCTGGATTTTATGAATTGATTTCAATGAAGTTATTATTTGAACATTATGATTTATAGATCTTAAAAAGGGAGTTTGGATGATACATGGACTAATGTACAGATTCATACAAGAAGGCTTGCTAAGGCCTAGTGGGCTATGCCTATTGGGTCCTTGCACTTGTCATGGCCATAAAATTAGGCTGTGACACAAAGTGAGGTTGAGTTAAGAAGATTTGGGAAAGAAAGGGAATGAAGAGTCATTGGTCTAAGAGATATGAAGCAGCAGAGATGTTTAAAAGAGGGCATCTATCAATAAATTGTGACATCTATCAATAGATCACATGCAATTACTTCGCCCCAGGTGGTCATCTATTGATAGATCATGGTATCTATCGATAGATTTTTTTGAGCAGCTTTTATTTTTGGCTACAAGTCCTCATCTATTAATAGATAGTGTGATCTATCGATAGATATAGTCAAGCAAACTTAAGGAAGGCCACGGGACCGCATCTATCGATAAATGGTGGAATCTATCGATATATGACACATATTTTTTTGGGAGCTTACGTTTATCAATAGATATTATGAATCTATTGATAAATTGTATGCGAGACAGTAACTATTGTCTTGACAAGCTATCTATTGATAGTTAATATCAATCTATCGATAGATGTTCATCTAGGGCCTTGAAAAAATAGAGTTATTTTCTCAAAATCATGCAAGAAGGTTCAGAATTGAATTTTGGATCAAAAATAAGTTCAAAAATGTGAAAAAATCTTGTAAAAGCACATTTTGTACCAATAGAAGAGACATTTTTAGTGTCAAAGGTTTGGATTTTTCAAAGAAAATGATTTCTTCAATAATTATGTGAGGTGCTGCTAGAGTTGGATGGTTGTCTATGTGTATGAAAGATTGAGTCAAGTGCAAGAACATATATCTTATAGTGAAGTCAATAATGTGGCATAACTGACATCTTTATCATCACAAAGTCAAGAAAATTCTAAATAAACAAGTGGACTCCATTAATTCAAATTGTTCACTTCAACGTTCACCAAGAGCATCTAATTTTCATTATCTATATCATCAAAGGTGCATTCATGACACCTAATTCACTTCTTATTTTGCAAACTTGTTCTCTATCAAGAGGTTTAGTGAACATATTAGCTGATTGGTCTTTGGTGCCAACATACTCAAGAACAATGTCTTCTTTTTGAACATGGTCTTTAATGAAATGATGCCTTATTTATATGTGTTTAGTTCTAGAATGATGGATGGGGTTCTTTGTGAGATTTATGGCACTAATATTATCACATTTAATTGGAATTCTTTTCATACATAGTTCATAGTTTTCTAATTGTTGCTTCATCCATAGCACTTGATCACAACAACTTTCGACAGCCATATACTCAGCTTTGGTAGTGGATTGAGCTACACTATTTTGTTTCTTTGAAAACTAAGAGATCAACATACTACCTAAAAATTGGCATATGTTAGCTTCATAGCTTTCAAATCAATCCTAGGTTTTCAAATGACAACAAGAAAATGATCAAAATTCATTTAAGTCTTGGAATATCAAGTCTAGACATCCTGCAACACATTCAAATGAGTTTGAGAAGAAAAACAATGAAAAGGACTTTGAAATATGCATTCTAGTCCATATCTATCGATACATGTTCTTTATGTATTGATACATTTGGACAAGTATTAATAGATTTTGAAATCTATCGACACATGTTCTTAAGAAAAGACAAATTTCAAAAAGTCAAACTCAATATATCAATACATTGTCAAATGTATTGGTAGAAATGCAACAAAATACTGAATGCCTCAAAAGTATCAATACATTTTCAATAGAATGCTCACTGTTTCAAACGTATCGATACATTAGCAAATGTATTGATACATTTCAAATAGAATGTTTAATTGTTGTAGGTAAGTTCAAATATATCGATACATGCACAAATGTATCGATACATTACAGCAAGAATTAAAAAATAAAAAAGGTAATGCATCTATACATCCTCATATGTATTAATACAATGTGACCGTTAGAGCCTTGAATGAAGAGAATAATTATTATTTTCATATTAAATGCACTCCCAACTACCTTTGAAGCTTCAACAATTATAAGTGCAAGGTTCCTCAGCATTTATGAAAGTTGGAAGACTTTGAAACACAACTTAATAGAGAAGAATTTGGAAAAAATCATTCAAGACCCTTTGTACTTTTCTTTTAACCTTTAAGTCTTTTAGTGTAACATTTATTAAGCCTTCATTCCTTCACCAAACACTATACCTAATATGTTATTTAGCCTCTAAGAGGCATACCGACCGCATTGACACTCTTCTCATTGCACTTACTTTAGTGGTTATACCTCAACCAACATAAAAGGCATAGTGATTGTGCTTTAACCATAAAAAGGCATTGTATTGCACTTCGATTCAATAGTGGATTTTAAACTCTTTAGTGAATCTAAAGGAGAGGACGTAAGCAAATAAGTGACACCTTTATAAAAATTCATGTTGATTTTTCTCTTTTCTTACTCCTCTAATTTCATTTGCATTCTCAATCTTCTTCATTTATCAATTAGTTAACTCTCTTGCTCATTTTCAAATTGAGGATTTGAAATTAAAAATGACTATGTTTTCTCAAAAATTGAAAAAGAATCCTCCAAATTTCAAAACATTCCAATTCACCCCTTACTTGGAATTATTCACATTGAGCTTATTACATTAACGATTGGTATCAGAGCTAGGGCTCAATCTTGTAGGTCTAATAACCTTGAATGATCTAGAAGCGAAGCTCAACACATCAAGATGGAATCCACCTCAGTAGTTCTTGGTGAAGGCACTCAACTTACAAACCTTCCTTTCTCTCAAGTACAAATTATCCTAATTGGAAGAAAAGAATGGAGATGTTTATTCAATTAGATGATCTTGATATTTGGAATGTCATTTTAGATGGTCCTTATGTTCCCACCAAGGAAGTAAATAGAAAAACAATTGTAAAAACTAGAAAAGAATGGGATGACAAAGAAACGAAGTTGATACAAACAAATTGCAAGGCTTTTAACACACTTCGTTGTTCTCTAAGCGCTAGTGAATTCAAAAGAGTATCCATGTGTTAGATAGTTAAACAAATTTGGGATACTTTAGAAATGACTTCTGAAGGAACAAACCAAGTTAAAGAATTCAAGACAAGACTCCTCACACATGACTATGAGCTATTTAGGGTAAAAGAAACTAGGACCATAAATATGAGAGATTCACAAACATAGTTGGAGGATTGAAGGCCTAAGGAAAAGATTTCTCAAATGCTCAATTAGTTAAAAAGGTACTTTATAGTCTTCCCAATTCATGGAGACCAAAAGTAACAGCCATAGAGGAAGCAAGAAACTTAAATGACTTTAAGCTAGAAGAACTTATAGGATCTCTACTTACATATGAAGTGACAATAAAACATGAAAATGTTATAAATGATGAAAAGAATGAGGATAATAAGAAAAAAAAAGGGTAGCCCTAAAGTCTAAAATTGAAGAAGATGAGAGAAACATAAGAGATGAGAGTGAAGAAGATGAAGATATAGCCATGATAGCCAAGAGGTTTAGTAAATTTATGAAAAAGAACTATAAAGGTATGAGACCTCCTAAAAGAGACATGCCATAAGGGGAACATAGCAAAGACCCCTTAAATATTGTATGAGTGCAGACAAATGGGAGACACTAAATATGATTACCTAAATAAGAAGAGTGCCCCAAAGAACTTCAAGAAGAAATTTGTGGTTGTCACTTGTAGCAATAATGATGACTCTCAAGATGAAGAAGATGAAGTTGCCAACCTTGGCTTCATGGCACTTAAGGAATCCAAGGTATGCTTTACCTCTCATGACTTTAGTTCATGAACTTTAGATCAAGACTCATACTCATTTGATGAAATACAAGAAGCATATGACGACTTAGTATTTGAATTTGGACAAAAGACATCGAAATACAAGAACATCATATCAAAGCTTAAGGTATAAAATGAGTTCTTAATCAAAACAAAAATAGAACTAGAAAACATAATCAAAGACTTGGAAATTGAGAGAAATGAGTTGAAAAAGAAGAATAAGAATTTGCATACTACATTTTCAAAATTCAACATGAGTCAACAAAAATTAAATGACATGTCGAAAACACAAAGAACTTTTTTTCACAAAGAAGAATAGGCTATAATGGTACTCAAAAGGAAACTTGTTTTAAAAGTTTATTTGTTAAAGAAAATAAAAACTTAGATCATTCACCAAATGCATTTATTGCCATAAAGTATGACATTCTACCTATTCTTATATTTTGAGAACTACCACTTTTATAGGTAAAAAAATAAAAAATGTATGGGTTCCAAAAGGAAGCAAACCTCCACATGGTAAGGTGGTAAAATTAGAGTGGGTTCGAAAAGGAACCAAAGGCACTAACTCATATGGACTTAAGAAAATTTGGGTATCAACGTCAAATCTTTGAATTTTGTCTTTGTAGGAGGTGCTCACTTGCTTAAAGTAAAAAATGTTAGAAAAAGGATAATGGTATCTTGATAGTGGATGCTCTAGACACATGACCACAACTAAGGAATTCTTCAAGGAACTAAGACTAAAGAAATCAGGAAATGTAACCTTAAGTGGCAACTTAAAAGGTTACATTGAAGGTATTGATACCATTGGCAAAAAATTCCTCTTTTCAAATTGAAAATGTCCTATTTGTAAATGGTCTTAAACATAATTTGTTGACTGTGTGTCAACTTTGTGACTGTCATGACCTAGAACCTCCCTCAGGCCCATGACAACCGCCGCGACGTTCGGATTGACACTCATTATTCAGAATGCCAATCGGAACCTCGCAAGGCTAACGAATCAGTTTCTTGCCTTTCCTGTGAGCAATCGTTGTTAAATATCGAGTTTTAAGAAAATATAAACTATTTTAGATCGAAAACAATCAAAATAAAATTTTCGCCACATAGGGGTATTTTGGTCATTTTTTACCAAAAAATTTCGAAACCTGATAAAGATACAACGTATGGTAGAAAAATATCCACTGCCGATTAAAAATTTTTTTTTGTAATCTAAATCATTCATTTAAAGTGAAAAGTTGGCTAATTAAACTAAATAAAAATATTTGATAATATATTTCATTTTCTTATAAAACAATTTTTATAAAACTATATATAAATAATTTTTGTAGCGTGAGAATAAAATAAATTCATACATACAATAATTTACAAAGTTATAATGTACCGTAATAATTACAATGACAAGTGGCACATAAATACACCCAGTATTGGTGATAGTAACCTACTGTCTGTGGGATAGAGATGTCAACTGGAATCCTCAACAAAATAGGGTATCTACAAGCTACCACAGGCCTGAAATGTTTGGAAAGGAGGTGGGTGAGATTTTGCAATCCCAATGAGTAAACATACATTATCATAAATATCTAAAGGCAAGTAAAATGGAGGCACGTTTAAACAACAAATCACAAACCATTTCATAAGGTTTTCAATTTATTTCTTAAACCATAAAACATTTGTAATTTACCAAAACAGTTGTCAAGGCTTATAACCTTTATTAAAAACATGTCTCAAGCCAAAATCTAGTCCTCGGGGATACCTTGGCCGAGGCATCTAACCGAGTCTGCCAAGGTTGTTAAGATATTTACATGTTAAACACATTATAGTTTTGAAAACAAGCCATTCCTTGGCGTTGGCAGAGTTACACATTCACGTGGGGGTTCGATGTGAAGTGAGCTCGAACACTACCCCAGGAGTTACCCTCCTCGCCTCTACAACCGGGGTAACTATGAAACCGAGTTTACCGTGCCCCTCTAATAGGCAGTCCACGAAAACCCGTCACTGTAGTAACTAAACCCACAGATTTTAATAAAATTTCGACAGTATAACGTGGCTTTTATTTATTTATCCAGCCTGCATAGTAAAAGACAGCTTACATTCTATTCCCAATGCAATTATAAAATATAACCACATATACTCATATATCATAAACCATTCATAAGAAAATATATTTTTCAGGACAATTGGTAGCCTCCAATTACTCAATTTCATAATCAACACAATATATTTTTATTTGTCACATTTATTTCTAAAACATCAAAAATCCCATTTTAATCTCATTTTCGTTTCATAAAATACATAAAGAGCATTTAAAATTAAACTCTAGATAATTTACAATAATAATAAGTTTACTCACTGTTTGTAAAGATGAAATGCTTCCTAGGTGCCCCGATCACTATTGGTCGGGTACGACTTCCTTGCCTTTACCGGAAGGTTCTCCTCCTAGACACATTGTAAAATTTATCCAATTCACCACACTGATGCTAAATCACTATATAATTGACTTAAATCCTATACTAATACATGGTATGAAATGCAATAGCCTAAAACGGCTTAAACGCGGTATTAACCTATTTTTGGCACTTTACCCGATAAATTGCTAACGCGCTCCATTTTAGCTCTAAATCGTCCCATTCTCTCTCCAACATTTCTAAACATTAAATATCATCCAATAACCTTCTAAAATCACCAAAATCAGTTCACTTTCCTGCTTGAAAAATTCGGCCAAAAATGGGACATTAACTCGGTAAATTTTCTACTTTGTTTTTCTATCACATTTAACCATTTTTCATCATTTTCTCTTCATTTCTCTTAGAATAAAAATCAGATCATCATCATTGTACCTCATTGCAGATTCGGCCAAGGGTGGGTATTGTGAAAATTTAATGCTTTCTTGCCCAATTTAATTTCTAAACACATTTAACTAACTAAAACTATCAATTTAACTAAAAATCAAAACCTAATAAATTTCAATTT
>NW_017234730.1:27982-59683 GCF_000208745.1 Theobroma cacao
GAAAGGTAGAAATCAAGCTAAAGTCGAAAAATCTTACCGTTAGACGCGTAAACGGGCGAAAAACACAAATTCCCCTTTGAATTTTCTTGTTTCTCTTTGGTTTTTCTTTTTTTTCTTCCTTTCCTCTCTATTTCTCTCTTGTTCTCCCTTATGGCCGGCCATCACTTAAAATGGGGTTTAAATGGGCTGACTTTTCATTAAAATAATATTAAATCATTAAAAAGTGCCATGTGTCACTTTCCCATTAGCCCATTTTTAAAAATTTCATCCATTTGTTTCCAAATTTTCACCATACACTTGTCCCACATATCCATAGCTTAGATAAAATTCTCAGACTTATCCAAAGTCTTGGTGGAGTAATTTTTGAAATTTACACTTTTGCCCCCGTAAAAGTGAAAAATTACATTTTTGCCCCAAAAACTGAAAAAGTGCCCATAGACATATTTTTCATCCTTTATACTCATACAATTCTCCAATTTGTCAAATTTGATCTAAATTCTCTCAAAATCTCAAATTTTGTCCGTGGGTGGCAAAATTACGATTTTACCCCTACACTCCAAAAATCACCAAAATTAAACTTTTTCACTTCCTATTATTAAATTATACTCCAAATAGTTAATCTTGGTCAAAAATTTCACTCCATGATCAAATTATTATCTTAGGTGGCAAAATGATAATTTTTGCCCCTAAACATCAAAATTTTCAATTTTACCCCTAATGAACCCTCGAACTCCGAACAATCATTTTTAGTCATTCCTGAACTATAAAATATTAAATTTCATTCTACAATTCTTATTTGAACTAGTTCGAGATTAAATCAACTCAAGTGTACCGTTAGGTACAATACCGAGTTTCGTCTATTCTTAGGTGCTTTCCTAGCATAATAACATGCTATTCAGTGCATGTATGTCATCACATGTGTTTATAGGGTCGGGTTTTACAGTGACAAAGGTTTTAGAGTCATATTTGAATCATTAACTTGTCATGTTGTTGATGTTAAAAAAAATTAAACTCTATTTGTTGGACATAGACAAGGTACTACATATGTTGTTTTCTTGGATGACTTATCTTCTAACAATGTATGTTTCAGGGCCAAATGAGGATAGTTGGCTATGGCATAGAAAAGTAGGACATGCTAGCATGAATAGAATTTCAAAACTACTATCTTTAGATCTAGTGATGAGGGTTCTTAAGCTAAACTTCAAAAACGATCAACATTGTGATGCTTGTGCTAAAGGCAAACATAGGAGAAGCTCATTTAAATCCAAAAAAGATGTAACCACTATTAGAGCCTTACAATTGCTTCACATAGATCTTTTTGGACCAACTAGAACCACTAGCTTAGGTGGAAAGAATTATGGTTTAGTAATTGCAGATGACTACACTAGATTTTCTTGGGTTTTCTTTCTTGCTTGCAAAGATGAAGCTTTAAAAATCTTCACTTCTTTTTACAAAAAAGTTGAAAATGGGAAAGGGTACAAAATAATAAATGTTAGGAGTTACCATGGAAAAGAATTAGAAAACCTAGGTTTTAAAAAACTTTGTGATGAAAATGGGTATAGCCATAATTTTTCAGCTCCTAAGACTCCACAATAAAATGGATTAGTGGAAAGAAAAAATAAAACTCTGAAAGAAATTGCTAGAACCATGCTATGCAAAAAAAATTTACCTAGATATTTTTGGCCTGAAGTTATTAATAGCTTTTGTTATATCATAAATAGAATAATGGTTAAGCCAACCTTAAAGAAACTCCCTCTAAACTTTATAAAGGGAAAAAACCCAATATTGTTTACTTTCATCCATTTGGTCATAAATGCTATGTATTAAGCAATGGAAAGGATAAGCTTGGTAAATTTGATGCTAAAAGTGATGAAAGAATCTTTCTAGGATATTCTTTGACTTCCAAAGCTTATAGAGTATTCAATAAGAGGGCATTAGTTGTTGAAGAATCTATTAATGTATTATTTGATGATTCTAACCTTTTTTCTAGAAAGGAAAATTGCGATGATGATGATGATGATGTAAGTATCCTTCAAGAAGAAATTGAAGGGCTTGATCTCAATATTGAAGGATCCAAAGTAGATGAAAAGGCACCATAAAAAAAAGAGCAAAAAATTAAACCAATTATTGAAGAAGGTGAGCCTAGTTATCCAATGGTAAGAAAAGAGGTTGTTGAAAGCAAAACAATTAGTGATCCTAATCAAGGGGTAAGAACTAGAGCTAAAGCTCAAAATGTTTGTGAACATGTTGCTTTTATCTCACAAATTGAACCTAAGAACATTGATCCATCCTTAGATGATGACTATTGGATATTAGCTATGCAAGAAAAATTGAATCAATTTGAATGGTGTTAAGTATGGGAGTTAGTTCTTAGGCCAAATGATTATCTAATTGCAGTAACTAAATGGCATTTTAAAAACAAAATGGATGAAAATGGACAAATAACTAGAAAAAAAGCTAGGTTGGTTGCTAAAGGACATTGTCATGAGGAAGGAATAAATTATGATAAGACTTATGCTCCTTTAGCTAGATTAAAAGCCATTAAAATGTTGTTAGCCTTTGCATGCTATATGTACTTCAAGCTATATCAAATGGATGTCAAGAGTGCCTTCCTTAATGGACTAATAAATGAAGACATGTATATTAAACAACCATCTGGTTTTGAAAGCCCTTCATTTCCAAATCATGTGTTTAGATTAAGAAAGGCCTTGTATAGTTTAAAATAAGCTCTTAAAGCTTGGTATGAAACATTTTCAAAATTCTTAATCAAAAATTATTTTAATAAAGGTAAGGTTAATAATGTTAGCTTTAAAATTATTATAGTTTTGATTATGACAAAATGATCAAATTTGCTTGAACATTATTTGAGTAATCTTTGACAATTTCTTGAAAGGATTTAACTCCCATACATTTGTTCTTACATAAACACAAGCTTGACTCTTGAAGTTATTAAACTATATCTATAAGCTTGTATGACTTAGGTGTATGAGAGCTTATGATTCCTATTCATTAAAGTCTGATTTAAAGATTAAAGGAAAATGTAGATGCACTCATTAAGGGGGAGTTTTGAATATCTTTTGTAATGATGGCAAAAAAAAAAAAGGAGAGAAGGAAAAGTAAGTTAAATTGAGTGTGATAGGTTTCCATTTTTAATTTATGTGTATGATGCTTAGTTATGATTTTAATGAATATTATGTGCTAGTTATTATGGATATTCAATATATCTTGCTTAGCTACTGTGGGCATTATATATTTTGCTTAGCTATTATGGACATGATAAATAGTTTATTACAAATCTTTAAAGAAAACTAGATGCATTGACTAAGGGGGAGCAACTCATTATGCATAAAGATTTGAAGCATTCATATTGAGCATAGACATTGCACTATTAATCTAGGAGTGTTTTGTTATCATCAAAAATAAGAGATAAAGAATGTTGACTCTATATGCTTTTGATGATAGGAAAATATTCCCATTCATTTGTGTCTAATGCCTTTACTTGAGTGTGTAGGAAAATTAATGTATGAAATTAATAAATCAACCTTTCAAAGTGTATATCAAAAGAGAAAAGGAGATAAAAATAATAAGACATGACTACTTAACAAGGAGGAAGCTCATTAGTTGAATAAGGAAGAATGTTGGTTGGCTAAGATTCAAATTAGAGAAATGGCAAGCTGAAGAGTTTGAGAAATAGAACCAACTTAGTCAACCAAGTAAGTCGGGTAAGTGCTTTCTGCCAGAATGTAACTTGAAACAGAACCAACTTAGTTGACCAAGTCAGTCGACTAAGAGCTCCCTGTTTGGAAATTGAACCAGAGCACTACAAGACAGATTAACGGCTAGAACTCATCCTCAATTGTTTTCAACAGACATAAAATTGCCAAATTGCCATCTGAGTTACATCTCTAAGTATAAAAGGGTCTTCCAACAATTAGAAACAAGTTCTTGGAAGTTTTGGAAGAGATTTGAGCAATTAAGAGTTGATAAACTAGAAAATTTACTCTTCACCTCACTGCACTTAAACGTGCATTCTTTGTACTTGTATTCTGCACTCAACCTTGTACCATTCAGATCAACTTGTGATCATAGGTACTTTCTTCTACTTCTTTTATTGTATTCTTAAAGTGAGGGAGTCACTATAAGTGGCTGTTTCAAGCAAGGTTTGTTTGAATGTGTTAAGGTTCTAACTTAGCCTTGAAAGTTAGTTGTTGGGTTTTGGTAGATCCCATGAAGAACCATTGTTGTAGGTTGTGGTTGAGCCTTTGAAAAACCATTTTAGGTTTTGGTTGAGCCCGTGAAAAATCATTGTGAAAGGTTGTGGTTGAGCCTTTGAAAAACCACTTTGGGTTATAGTTAAGCCCCGAAAAAACTAGTGTAAAAGGTTTTGGCTGAGCCTTGTAAAAACCATTATAAAGCCTGACAAAAGCTTAAGAATTTCACTATTTCTTAGTAGATTGTTTGAAAAATCCTTAGTTGGATAATCAAGGTAGTGGATGTAGGTCTTGGACTGAACCACTCTAAATTGTGCTGTCTTGTTTACTCTATTTTTGTTGTATTTTCATTCCTTCATTTGTCTCGCCTTTGTCTATACTTAGAAACAGTTTTTGAAAGAGCCAAATTGTGCTATTCACCCCCCTCTAACACAAATTATTGGGACCAACAAGTGGTATTAGAGCTAGCTCCCTGTTATTAAGGCTTAACAACATTTGTGTCATGACCTGGTACTCCCCTTAAGCCTGTGACAACCGTCGTGACGTCCCGGTAGACATTCGTTACCTAGAGTGCCAACCGAAACCCCGTAAGGCTTTAGTACCATTTTTTTCATCTCCCCTATGAGTAATCATCGCCAAACCTCATTTTTAAAGAATTTTAAGCTTTTTCCCTTTCAAAACCGTAGAAAAATAATTTTGGCCTCACAGGGGCGTTTTCGTCATATTTCCTTTAAATTTTTTGAACCCGACTAAAGATGTAGTAGATGAGTGGAAAACACATATTTCATGATTTAAAATAATTTTGGGTGTCTAAAACATTTATTAAAAATGAGATTGTGACTATTTGAATAAAATAAAAATATTCTAATTTCTTGTAAAACAATATTTATAGAGTCATCGGTAAATAATTTTTGTAATGTAAAAGCTAAATAAATTCATATGTACTATAATACAGATAATCGGGATATAAAATTTACTTTACAGTGACTCGTGGGCCCGTAAGGAACAAAAGTGCACAAAGGCAGTAAACCTACAATTTTTGGAGTAGTAAAGTCGACTATAATCCTTGACGATATCTGCTATCCACAAGCTACCTCGGGCCTAAAATTGTTGAAAAAGAGGGTGGTAAGATTATAAAATCCCAGTGAGTAAACAGATACCATCTAGACAATCTAAAGTCGAGTAAATAGAGACAGGTAAAACAGTTTAACATACTGAAATTCATCACCTTTCAACTTGTTTCAACCAAATAAAATCAATTCATATAAATCAAGTAATTAACACTACTTATGAATTTCTTAAAACTTTGGCACGTGCCAAAATCATTCTCATACCCAGTTATCAGGGATACCTTGATCAAGGGTGTGAGACCTTGACTTTTATAGACTCGTAAAGGAAAGTTTACGCGATATCCCTAATCAAGGGTAATTTCATTATTTCCTTAGTAAGCCCATAAAAGTAAGATTTTAAACAATATTATGGCCTAAGTATGCCTAAGGCATAAATGGATGATGAAATTAGGGGTAAAATAAAAAAAAAATTTTGATGATTTTCAAGATAAGGGCAAAATGGTCATTTTTCACATCGTGTTAAAATTTTAAGTTTTCATGAACCCGAGTATGTCTAGACCATTATGGACCTTGTCCCAATGTCAAAGGAGTAAAAAGATTTCATAAAGGGTTGAAGGAGAGTAAGTTAATTAGTGGAGGGGTAATTTGGTAATTTCAAGGGAATGGATAAGATTGGCTATAAATATCTTTCTTTCAGCAGCTTCTTCTCCCATTTTCCAGCAACTTGTCTTCTTCTTCTTCTTCCATCTCACGTTGCTTCCAACCTCCATGGAAGCTTGATATGGAGCTTGCATGATTTTCTCTCTTTAACTCTAGTTTTCACACTTTTGTGCCCTTATGACTAGAACCCTTGTATTCTTCCACTCTCTCTCCTTAAAACCCTTGAAAAATCTTATTTTCACTAGTTGGGTGTTCTAGAGAGAGAAAGAGAGAATTACCCCATTTGTGTGGAAGCTATTGGAAGAGAATTCAACTACAAAGGAAGCCTAGGGTGAATGATGCACTAAGCTTGGTTTTTAGCTATGGATAATGGCTAGTAAATTAGATTATGAGCTGTTTTATTGTTGAGGATGTTCATTCATTTTATAGTGATTTAGATAGTGAACATAGATAGCCATTTAAAGTGGCAATTGGGGGTTAAATAAGAGATAGCTTTTAGGGTTTATAGTATGTGAATTAACATAATGGGGATGTTAATGTGATGGTAGGTTTCAAGGAAGCTCCATCATCCCATTTGGACAATTAAGGGAATTGGAGTCATCTAAAGGCTCAACAATATACTAGTGAGTGGACTGCCTATCAAAAATTATTTTGAGAATATGACTGTTTTGTACAAAGTGTTTGAATGATTTTATACAACTTTTCCCAAAAATGAATGCCTTGGGAACAAGCTCTTGAGAAATGGTTTATTTTATGATATGTGGTTATTATGGATTTCTATGCGGCTGCATTAGGTTGATATACATATATGTTTGAATATGGTGTTGTGTAATTATATTGACTCGGCTATGTGCGAGTAGGGAGTGCGCATAAGCCGAGGATGACCCGATTATGTGTGAGTAGGGAGTGCACATAACTCGGTGATGACCTAGCCATGTGCGAGTAGGGACTGCGCATGAGCTGGTGATGATGATGATGGGATGGTGTGTATGATGATGATGGGATGGTATGCATAATGATGATGGGTATATACGTATACATATATACATATGTAAATATGTGTGTTATAGGAAATTAATGGGCAATGGTATATGGTTGTAATGCATGTGAAACTTGACATGTTAAACCTTGGGAAATTGTTATGTGTTTCGTGTTGGTTTGGACATTTCAGCACGATGGTTTTTCCTTGGAAAAAAGGGCAAAATTTTGCATTGGTGCCTTGTTTCTCACTACAGTGAAAATCATTCTCACTGAAGCGAAAAACTCTCGGGTTTTGGAGGGGTAGGCTGGTTGAAAACTCGCTACAGCGAGGATACATATCGCTGCAGCGAGAATGACACTGTAGCTTCTCACTGCAACAAAATTCATTCTCGCTGCAACGAGAAACTTTTTGTTTCTGGGTTAAAATTTCGCTGCAGCTAGAAACTTTTTGTTTCTGGGTTACAATTTTGCTGCAGTGAGATTGAATCTCGTTGCAGCAAAAAACTTTCTGTTTTGGTCTCCTATCTTGTCCAATTGCTGCCCTATTTTTCACTTCTTTGCTACCATATCTAAGCTTGGACTTCCAACATTAAGGATTAAATGAGTTAAATTTAAAATAAGGAGGTTTAGTGAGAAACCCTCAGCCAGTTAAGAAACCCTCGTTCGGCTAATAACTTAATCCCAACGTCGCAGTAGCGGAAAGGCATTCACGCTGTAGCGAAGATTCGTTGTCATATTTGACTTGCTTGCTTATCATTGAAGTTTTCATTCTTCAAATAGTTTGTTATGTATGGGTTCATGATCTTCAAATGATTAATCATTTAAGGGCTTGATGAGGGGTTTTTAATATGAATGGAACCAAATTGCATTGTTTTGAAACAAGTGCATCATGATTTTTAATTCTCCCTTGTTGTTGCTTGTTCCCTTCCTTGTTCACTCACTGGGTTTATACTCACCGTTTTCAACTTCATGTTTTCAAATCATGAGGCAGCCGGTAACTAGGACGAGGTGTCCTCGTAGACTTGTATCCATCTTTTGTTAGGTGTCTCGGCATTCAGTAGCTGTACATTCGTTCGAGTCCCTCCGTTGGAAGTCGAGTATTCTTTTGTTGTGTATAGACAAACTTAATGTAAATTATTAAGATGCATGTTGTAGATAATGTATACACACTTGTTTTGTATGCCAATATGAGGTGGCAATGTTTAATATTATTTTGATTCTAAGTTATGAAATATGACTTAGCAGTTTATGATGGAATGATGAACATGTCAGATTAATAGGCTTGCTTGGGCTTAGTGGACTATGTCCATTGGGCCCATGTGCCGGTCATGGCCCAAAATTTGGGTCATGACAGAGGGCTATCCCAATCGAGTCCACCAAGGCTGTTAAAAAGTCATGTACGCATAAATTATGTTTTTATTTTGAAAACATAGCCGTTCATTGGCGTTGGCTGAGTTCCCCCTCACGTGTTGGTTTGACGTGAAGTGAACTCTAAAAGTGTTAACCTCAGCAGTTATCCACCCTTGCCTCTCATACTGAGGTAAGAATATAATGGGGTTACCGTGCCCCTCTAATAGGCTGGTCCACGGAACCCGTTCACTGCAGTAAGCTAATAATTTGTGAGACCCTGTCAGGCTCGATTAAAAGACGGTATTGTACCGAGTGGTACAACTAAGTTAAATCGAGCCTTGAACTAGTTAAAATAGAAATTCTAAGAGGAATTTGAAAATTTTAAAACCAACAGAATGGCTTAGAATAGTGATTTGGAGTTCAAGGTCCAGTTTGGAGTCCATCAGAAAATTGACCAATTAGGGACAAAACGGTCATTTTACCATTTGATGATAAAATGGAGACTTTTAGCCAAGATTTGATCACATTTGACCAAGAATAATTATATGAAATATAATTATGATTATTGGAGTATAAAATGATGTTTAGCAGTGAAAAAATGTGATTCCCTGTATTTATGGAGCACAAGGGCAAAATGGTAATTTTGCCACTAGAGGACTAAAAGAAAATTTTTTTAAACAATTTTTGCCCCATTTGATTAATATTGATCAATATTAGTGTTATTTTAGGTTGAAAAGTAGAAATAATGAGATTCCGGTACATTTCGGAGTATAAGGGTAAAATCGTAATTTTTTCATCCCGGGGGCAAATCAGTAAAAGTTTCGCCCCAACACTTGTCAAGACCAAGGGATTTTAATTGTGGTAGGATTGGATAAATACCAGAATATTTGTGGTGGAAAATTAAGAAGAAAAAGTCAAAAAGTTAAAAATTTGGCCAATAAGCATGTGACACATGGCATGCTTGATTATTTTATTATTTTCTATAGAAATCAGCCCATTAAATCCCCAATTCCCTCACCATATTCGGCCTAGACATCCAGCAACAAGAAAAAAGGAAGAACAAAAGGAAAAACAAGAAAACCTAGGTGGAAATTCAAAGAAAAAGTGAAGAAATCAAGGAAACAAGCTAGGTAAGTTAAAATTTCTTTAATTCTCCTTGATACCTAGCTTACCCATGCTTTTGTTCTTGATTTCCATGGTTGAATATTGAGTTATCATGATGAATTCAATTCTGAAAAATGGGTATGGAAGAGGAATTGTTGTTGGAATAATTTGATTTTAGACTATGTTAGTGTTTAGGGATAGTTAAGCATGGTTATGAACAAAAACACAAAAGAAATATTCAATTTCTCTAGGGTTCCTTGTTGGCCGAACCATGAGGGCTGAATATCAATGGGGGATTGTTTTTATTTCAAGGAAAATGGCATGGAAAATGATGAAGTAAGGTGAAACGGTTATGTAGAAAAAAATTCGATGCTAGTACACCAAATGACCAAATTTTTTCTATAAGGAATTGTGAGGGTTCTAATGCTGAATTTGGCTTTATTTAAATGTATGTGGTAAATTAAGGTATTAGAGGAGAAATGAATTAATTTGGAGGTGATTTGGACACAATCGCCGATTAATCGGGTGATCGGTCGAATTTAATCGATACCGTGATTAAGCGGTAATCGGACATATTTTTGCATTTACATATCAAGCATTAGTAGTTTAAATTAATTTATATCAATTTAGGGACAATATAGTAAATTCCTCGACTTTGTTATTTGTCAAGGTGGTGAGACGTCCGGAAAAGGCAAAGGAATTACGCTTGAGGACTATTAGTCAGAGTTCACCCGGAATCCGAATTTTCGACACCTGTGAGTGGACTGCCTATCAAAATTGTTTTGGGAATATGACTGTTTTGAACAAAGTGTTTGAATGATTTTATGCAATTTTTCATGAAAATGAATGCCTTGGGAACAAGCTTTTGAGAAAAGGTTTATGTTATGAAATGTGGTTATTATGGATTTCTATGTGGCTGCATTATGTTGATATACATATATGCTTGAATATAATGTTGTGTAATTATGTTGACTCGGCTATGTGCGAGTAGGGAGTGCGCATAAGCCGAGGATGACCCGGTTATGTGCGAGTAGGGAGTGCGCATAACCCGGTGATGACCCAGCCATGTGCGAGTAGGGAGTGCGCATGAGCTGGTGATGATGATGATGAGCCGGTGATGATGATGATGGGTTGGTGAGATGATGATGATGGGTATATACGTATATATATATATACATATGTAAATATGTGTGATATAGCAAATTGATGGACAATGATTTATGGTTGTAATGTACATGAAAGTTGACACATTGTACTTTGAGAATTTTCATGAATTTTAGGTTGATTTTATTAGTTTAGTAGGATGGCTTTTTGTTGAGTGAGGAAAAATGTTTCTCTTGTTGCTCTGTTTTCACTGCAGCGAAATTCATGCTCGCTGTAGCAAAAACCTCTAGGGTTTGGAGGGGTTTTAAATAGGAATGAACTAAATTACATTGTTTTGAAACAAGTGCTTCATGATTTTAAATTCTCCCTAATTGTTGCTTGTTCCCTTCCTTGTTCACTCACTGAGTATTGTACTCACGTTTTATAGAAATTCATGTTTTCAGATCAGGTGACTGTTGGACCCTAGATCGAGGAGTCCCCGTAGTGCATCTCCTAGGTATGTGTCTAGCATTCGATAGTAATCCCTTTTATTGTAAATGTCTCTGCTGGAAGTCATGAGTCCTTTTGTATTATGAATACAATCTAACAATGTGAATATGTGTATGCAATGTAAATTGCTAAATACATGACTGGTATAGTGCATGTATATTATTATCGATAATGCCCTTATGTGTTGGCTATGTTCACACCCGAAAAAAAGTGTGTGTGTAAGCATGATATGATAAATTTGTTAAGCAAAGGTAAATGGATAGGCTTGCTTGGGCTTAGTGAGCTATGCTCATTGAGCTCATGCGCTGGTCATGGCCCGGGAAATTGGGTCGTGACATAATTATTCCACCAATCAATGAAATTTAACAGAATGACATGGCAATTATTGTAATTCACAGCCTTTCAAGGCTAAATACACAGTTCATATATATTTCAACACAAATACCAATTCAGCCATTCATACAAATATTGTCATAAGTCATTCGATTCAAACCATGACAACACATGAAAACAGTCTCCAATTACTCTATTTTCAAACCATCATTCAATTTTAAAACAATTTTATGAAATCATTTCATTAAATCACATTTTGCTTATAAAATCGAAAAATTAATCATTTAACTCATTTTTCATAAAATTCACAAAATCGGATAAAAACCACTTTAGATAAGTAAGATGATAGTAAGGTTACTCACAGTATTAGGAGTTCGATATACTCCTTTTCTTGGTCTTCGGGCACAACTCTTTAACCTTATTAAAGGGCTCACCACCTATACATCATACGTGACACAAATTTCAATAAATTGAGTCAATTTATCATAAACTATTTCAAGCTCTATAAATCTATATGAATGCACGAAATGTGATGCAAAATGTTTAAATAGCTGTTTAAATACGGTATTCGACCTAATTTGCACTATTCTCGGTGTCATTGGCTAAAACCTCCAATTTAACTCCAAATCAATTTCTTTCACTTTTTACACTCCAATTATACTTAAAATACCTTAATGACTGTCAATATGATTCAATTTATCAGTCTGGACCATAAATTGCACATGTCTATGCATTAGGTAAAAATTTAGATTTTCATGCCAAAATTTCCCATTAAATTTCTAGCCTCACCAATCATTAAATACCGCCAAAATATCATGAAATATCATCAATTTCAGCCTCAATATCCTCCCTAGAAAATTCGGCCTCTTGTGGGTTTGTGAAGAACAAAGTGATTCCTTGCTAGATTTTCATACTTTCCATTACCAAACAACCAAAAGCACTTAATTAGCTTGAAATCTAGCAAAATCAATGCTTAAAACCTCTCCTCTCAAATTCGGCTAGCATGGGTTCATCATGCAAACTTGAGTTCTAAGCATGGAAATGAAAAAGAAAGCATGGGTAGTGTAAATCACAAGATAAAATCACAAAATTTTACCTTTATTAGCTTAATCCCTTGAAATCCCACACTTTTTCTTCAATTTTCCCACCTAAGGTTTGTGTTCTTTCCTTTCCTCTTCACTTCATGCTTTGGCTAGCCATATGGGTGAGACTAAGAGAGTTTTAAGTAGATTTTACAAGGAAATTCTAGAAGAATCCAAGCTTGACACATGGCATGTTTCCATTAGTCCATATGTAATACTTATCCATTAAGCAATCTCCCTCCACCACATAAAATGTTTCAATTATCCACAATGTAAAATTTTAATAGCTGAAATCCATGGGCATGACAAGTGTTAGGTGGTGTAAAATTCCAAAATTCCAACTTTACACTTGTGAACTTGTAAAATTACCGTTTTGCCCCTCGGACTCCAAAAATGTCAGAATTTAAAATTTTCACCTCTCAAACTCAAATCATACTCCAATGAGTCAAATGTGATCAAAATCTTTTCTAAAAATTCCCATTTTGTCCTTTGGTGACAAAATTACCATTTTACCCCTAGAACATGAAAATTCCAAATTGACTCCAATTCAGCTCTTGAACTCCAAATCATCATTTTAAGTCATTCTGGGGTTTTAAAATTCTCAATTTCATCTTAAGATCTCTATTTAGACTAGTTCGAGGCTTAATTCAACTTAATAGTACCATTTGGTACAATATCGACTTTTGATGATTTTTCGGGGCTTTCAAAGTATGTAAGCATATTGTCAATCACATGAAGGACATGGCAAGTACTTTATAAGGTCGGGCTTGACACTTTGGGAGGATCCAAATGGCTTAACTAAAATCAATAGTTGCTGAAGGACAATCAACAAACAGACCACCTCTGTTTGATGGCTCAAATTACTCATATTGGAGTGCTAGTGTGAGACCTTGACCTCTATAGGCTCGTACCTAGGCATAGACGCAATAACACGAGCTGCGGATAATTTCGTCGTTTCCTTAGTAAGCCCCTAAAAGTAAGATTTTAAACAATATTATGGCCTAAGTAGGCCTAAGGCATAAATGGATGATTAAATAAGGGTAAATTAATGATGATTTCCATGGTAGGGGCAAAATGGTCATTTTTCACCTCGGATCAAAATTTTTAAGTTTTGTGAACCCGACCATTTCTAAACCATTATGGACTTGTTTTAGTATTAAAATAGTAGAAAGATTGCATAAAGGGTTGAAGGAGAACAAGTTAACTTGTGAGGGCATTTTGGTAATTTAAGTGGAGTGGATAAGCTTGGGCTATAAATGTCTCTTTCTTCCAGCAGTTTCTTCTTCTTCTTCCTTTTCTTTCACGTTGCTTCCAACCTCCATGGAAGCTTGATATGAACCTCCATAACCTCCCTTAAAATAGCTCCACTTTTCATGCTTTTAGTGCACCCTTTCATAAACCCTTGTGCTCTTCCACTCTCTCTCTTTAAAACCCTTGGAAAACCCTATTTCCATACTTTCTCTCACTAGCTAGGTGTTTAGAGAGAGAAAGAGAGAACTCCCATAATAGCTTGGAAAATTTTTGGAAAGAATTTCAAAGTTACAAAGCTATCAAGATGACTAGTAAATTGGAGTTGAGCTTAAAGTGTTGAGAATATCTAGTAATTAGATTTGTGAGAGTTTATTTGTTGGGATTGTTATTCATTTAAATGTGATTAGAGTATTGCAAACAATAGCCATTTAATGGTAGTTGAAAACTAGTTAAGAATGACTAGTAGAACCCAATTTAGAAAATAGTTTTGGAATAGTATTAATGCCAAGTTGTGGTAATGGTGATGTTGTTGTGCATGATAGGTCCCAACGAAGTCCCATAGCCTCAATTGGACCATTAGAGGAGTTAGAGTCACCTAAAGGCTCAACAAAATACCGGTGAGTGAACTTGCAATTCAAAATTTGTTTTGGGAATGTGAATGTTTTTGCACAAAGCATTCGAATGATTTTATACAACTTTTCTAAAAACGAGTGCCTTGGGAACAAGCCCTTGATAAATTGTCTCTATGTTGTGACATGTGGCTATTGAGGATTCATGCACTACTACATTTTGTTGATATATATATATATGTACGACTATGTGTTATGTTATGATATTGACCCGACTATGTGCGAGTGGGAGTGCACATAAGCCGATGCTGACCCCGCTATGTGCGAGTGGGAGTGCGTATAAGCCGATGCTGACCCAGCTATGTGGGAGTAGGGAGTACGCATAAGCCGATGCTGACCCAGCTATGTGCGAGTAGGGAGTGCACATGAGCTGATGATGATGAGGTGGTGTGCATGGTGATGGATATATATGTATATATATATAGACATGTGTATTATAAAAAGGTTAGGAGTATGGTATATGGTTTTGCACATGTGAATCTTGCATGTTGAACTTTGGGAATTTTATGCGTTTCATGTTGATTCTTGTCATTTTAGCAAGATCGGTTTTTTTCTTGAAAGAAAGAAAACTTTTTCTTGCTGCTCTATTTCTCGCTGCAGCGAGAATCTCTTGGGTTTGGAAGGGTAATGCTTGCTAGAATCTCGCTGTAGCGAGAAAGTTACTGTAGCATTTCGCTGCAACGAGGACCCATCGTTTACTTGACTTAATTTGCATAAAGGCTATTAAGGTTTTCACTCTTCAAATCATTTGTTGAGCATGGACCTTTTTATCAAGTCATTTACTACTTTGGGGTTTACATGAGGGGTTTTGATAAGAGCTAAACTAATTGCATTGTTTTAAAGATAAATGCATCATGATTGTAATACCCTGTGCTTGATGTGGCTACTAATAAAGCTTATTGGATGCCAATTGAGATTAATTATAATGTTTAAAAGTGGTGAAAGATGAAAGGAATAGTTAGGATAAAATATTCCGCACATGAGGAAATAATAATAAAATAATAATATTTTATCAAAGAAGAATTTACGAGATAAAAAGTGATTCGGAAGTGAATTGAGGCATAATAAGGTATTTTGGGTACCAAGGAGACAAAAAGAGACAAAAGAAAATTTTTGGAATAAAATATTATTTTATTAATAAAATAATATTAAAATCTTAATATTTTATTCAGTGTCAGAATTTTTCATAAAGGAGGAGTATATGGTCAATCTAAGTGGGGGAAAGGAAGAAGGAGAAAATTTTGGAGAAAAAATGACGTTAATTGGGCCGCGTGTCTTTATTATGTAAAGATAGTGCGGCTAAATAAATATTTTAAATATTACGGAGACACCGCGTTGGAGTACAAACTTCATACTTTGTTTGTGCATGTGTAGAAGAAGATAATAGAAGGATGTTGGAGTTAAATGAGTGTTGGGAGGACTAAATCAAAATGGAAAGAAATAAAAAGGGCAAAACGGTAATTTTAGTGAAGTTTGATCGAAGCTTCCAAAGGAAGCTTTGACTCTGATTTTTTTTCAGCCCAAAACCATTCTTATCTCCTCCAGCAAGATTTTTTTTCCTCTTCTCCTCCATGCTCCACGCCATTCGTGAAGCTTCCATGCCATTTTCTCTTTATCCACCATGAAATCAAGTTTTCTTCACTTTCCTTTCTATGTTTTCTTTTCCTTTCTTCTCCAAACTTCTTGAGCACTAAATTTACAGCCTTTAACCCCAATTTCCAGCACATCTAAACCCTAGGAGAAGAAGAAAGAAAAAGAGAGAAAGGAAGAAAAAGCTTAGTTTTGGTGATTCAAGCAAGGAACGGTAAGAATTCTTGTTTTTGGCTTGAGTAGTCTTTGAAAATAAGTTAGTGACTTAGAGAAATGTCTTGTGGCAGCAAAGATTGGCTTGATTGGAGAAAAATTGGTAACATGTAAGCCAATAAGCCCATGGGTATATGAAGGACTCAAAGTGGAAAAGGAAAACGGTAAGCTTAACGCTCTGTTTTAAAGCCTACGGTTAGTTGAATATTGTGAGGAATTATGGTTCTTGAAAGGATTTATTTGCCGAAGCTAGTTGAATATTGTTAAGATTGTATGTCATGTTATTTGAAAGAAATAAAAAAAAAAGAATATTGTGGATGAAGGATTGAGAAATAGAGTATTGAAAGTTAGATAGATAAGGATGTGTGTAAACTAGGAAATAATCGAGTGAAAGTGAGAATAATTGTTCCTGCAATATATGTGGATTATGTGTGGAAATATAAGATGGATTTGGGCGAAAATTATTTAGAAAGGTTGAAGTAGGCACGTGACATCATAAATAAGTTGTCGGTGATATAATCTAAGGAATTTCGTAAGCAATTGATGTAAGTAATTTTGGTAAAAATGTATTAAGATGTGAGTTAATTGAAGATGGTTTCATGATAGGATGAAAAATATAAATTTGAGTAAGGATTAATTGATTGAAGTGTTGCCCGTATATGCATATAATTAAATATATTGAGTTCGTATTATTGTTAGGAAGTGCCAAGATAAGGATAAAGTACTGTGCTGGCATGCCAGAGTAGACATCTAGAAACCGACCAGTGAAAATAGTTAGAGATACCTCCGAACAAATAGCGACTTAATATCTCGTTGTTGCCAGGTGAGTCAACTTGCATTTCAAAATCGTTTTGGGAGACATAATTGTATTGGTATGAAACATTGAATGATTTATTCCAACTTGTCTTTAAAAAACGTGTGCCTTGGGAACAAGCCTTTGATAAAATATTTTGATGTTGTGAAAATGTGAAATGTGTAATAAGACGAACTTATGTGCTCCTATACTGTGTTGATATATATATATGTGTGTATACGAATAATGTTGTGTAATGATATTGACCCGACTATGTGTGAGTAGAAGTGTGCATAAGCTGATGCTGACCAGGCTATGTGAGAGGGGGAGTGCGCATAAGCCGATGCTGACCCGGCTATGTGTGAGGGGGAGTGTGCATAAGCCGATGCTGACCTAGTTATGTGTTAGTAGGAGTGCACATAAGTTGATGCTGACCCAGCCATGTGCTAGTGGGAGTGCATATGAGCTGCTGATGATGGGAGGGTGTGTATGGTGATGGATATATATATATATATATATATATACATAGATAGATATGTGTGTTATAGAAAGTTCATGAGTATGGTATATAATGTTGCACATGTGAATCTTGCATGTTGAACTTTGGAAATTATTATGCGTTTCATGTTGGTTTTTTGTCGTTTTAGCAAGATGGCTTTTCTTGAAAGAAAGGAAACTTTTTCATGGTGCTTTGTTTCTCGCTGCTGTGAGATTCATTCTCACTATAGCGAGAAACTCTCAAATTTGGAAGGGTAATACTGGTTCGGAATCTCGCTGCAGCGAGGACCCGTCGTTTACTTGACTTGAATTGCACGAATGCTATTAAAGTTTTCACTCTTCAAATCCTTTGTTGAGCATGGACCCTTTTTATCAAGTGATTTACTCATTTGGGGTTTACATGAGGGGTTTTGATAAGAGCTAAACTAAATTGCATTGTTTTAAAGATAAATGCATCATGATTTTCTTTAAACCTTCCTTATTGTTTGCTCTTTCCTTTCTATGTTCACTCATTGAGTTTGTACTCACGTTTTTTTTTTAAATTCATGTTTTAGGTTTTCTGAGTTAAAGATGATTGGATCCTAGGATGAGGTGTTCCTCCATATACATTGCTCGGTTGGTTTAACGTACCACTAAGTGTTATCAATAATGCCCAGAGTCACTCCGCTGACGGTCGAGGTCTAATTATGTGTATATGGATATTTGATGTGAGACATTAAGGTTCATTTGTTATTCTATATATGTATATAATGGTTGATGATGCCATTATGAATGCATGACTGGGTTTTATGAATTGTTTTCAAAGGAATTGTAATTAAGTATTACAAATTTTGGATTCTAAAGGAATATGGATTAATGTATAAGATCATGTAAGTAGGCTTGCTTGGGCTTGGTGGGCTAAGCCTATTGGGCCTTTGCACCCGTCATGGCTCGAAAATTGGGCTGTGACAATGATTTCTTTAAATTTTCCTTGTTGTTGCTTGTTCCCATCCTTATTCACTCACTGGGTTTATACTCACCGTTTTCAACTTCATGTTTTCAGATCAAGAGGCAGCTAGTAACTAGGTCGAGGTGTCTTCGTATACTAGACCCTTGGTAAGTGTCTCGGCATTCAGTAGCTGTACATTCGTCTGAGTTTCTCTGCTAGAAGTCGAGTATTGTTTTGTTGTGTATTGACAAATCGATGTAAATTATTAAATTATATGTTTAGACAATAAATGTACACTTTGATTGGTATGCCACTATGAGTTGGCAATGCTTAGTATTATTTTGATTCAAAGTTATGAAATTTGACTTAGCAACTTTGATGGAACAATGAACAGGTCACATAGATAGGCCTTCTTGAGCTTAGTGGGCTATGTCCATTGAGCCCATGCACCGGTCATGGCCCGAAATTTGGGTCGTGATAACTAGGATGTTAATATACATCAAGGCAATTGACTATGAGATATGGGATGTCAGTACCGATGGTCCTTTCATTCCAATGATTGGAAATTCAATAAATGGTGAGAAAACTCCCAAACATAGAAGTAGGTGGACAGAAGCTGAAATAAGGAAAGTTCAAATCAACTCTAAGGCTATGCATACTCTTATTTGTGTTCTTGATTATAGAGAATATGATAAAGTGTTCATGTGTAAAAGTGCCAAGGAAATTTGGCAAAAATTAAGAGAGTTACATGGGGAAACAAATATGGAAAGGGAATTGGAAGACAACTCTTGCAAGAATCAATGCTCAACAAGCAACATGACAAATGGAGACAAGGAATCAAGTGAAGATGTATCCTCAAATTGAATTGAGTTATGCTTCATGGCTCTTGAAGAGTTAAAGGTAACTTTTTCATCATGTGAACTTAATTCATTTGCTTTCAATGAATTACCTGATGCTTTTGAGGATTTAGCTTTTGAGTTTGAGAAAATGAATATAAAGAACAAGAAAATCATTTCCACACTCGATGTTGAAAATGAATTTTTGATGAAAACAAAAATTGATTTGGAAAAAGAATATGAAAATTTGGAAAAGGATTTTAAAGCTTACCAAGAGCAAATTGATTTTTTCGAAAAAGAAAATTTTGACGTGAAAATAAAATATGAAGATTTATTAAATGAGAAAGTGGAAGAAAGATCAAACTTGTGCTTGATGGTCAGAGATGATGAATCCGAGGTGTCTTCTACTTCTTGTGATATTTCAATTGATGAGCTACAAGATGAATATGAATGTCTCTATGATGAGTTTGAAAAGCTTGCATCCAAATATAAACTTTGAAAAGAAAAGTTGCATCTCTTGAAAATGATTTGGAAAAGATAAGACATGATTTCAACTATGCTTTTGAGCAAAGAAATTTTCTGAAAATTGAATTAGAACATTCAAAAATAGATTTTGAAAATCTACAATTGGAGTTGAAAAACAGAACAGATGCTTTACAAGCTGCAGTTGCTGAAAATACTGCTTTTAAGAATTTAAGAAAAGAATCATCAAGAAAGAGCACAAATTTCATAAGAAATGCTAATGATTTCTCCCCTAGATGCTTTGTATGTGATAGAACTGGACATTTATCCTATGATTGCTTTAGGAAAAGAAATGTGCGAACAATTAGAAAAATTTGGGTTCCAAAAGGAACTTTATGCAACGAGACTAACTTTCAAGGATCTAAAGCAATTTGGATACCAAAGATCAAATGAAAAATGTCTCTTGTAGGTGTGCTAGAGCAAGGAGAAACAATTCTTGAAGAATGAGTGCTTTTGAGTCACACATAAAGGAAAATGGGTGATCTCTATGGTAAAACTCTTTTGTTTGTTTAAATGAGATTTTTTATTGCTTATTTATTGAATGTTTCATTGATTTAGCTTGATTTTTAAAATTGTTTGCTCTTCGTAATTGAAATCTTTGGTTGCCTATTCTTGCTTGAATCTTAAGTGCAAAATTCTTTGAGCGTTATTGATAAATCTTGGCTATGCAACTTGATTTGATATGATACATGCTATAAGTTGCAAGGAAGTATGAATCTAAAGATAGAGTATGTACTTATATTTGATCTTGAATATGTCATCATCCTTATTTTGAAAAAATTGTTTTATTAAGATTGATTGATTATGGAAAATTGTTTCTATAAAATTTCCTCATGATTTATGACATTGTTTCTATACTACTTCTTTAAGGAAAAATTATTTTTGCGTGTAATTTTGAAACATAAAAGGTTGGATAATGTGATAGAAATATGAGCATACTTGATGACTTACACTCACATTTATTCAAGTAGCCTAAAACAAGGAAAATTGAGTTTAAAAAAATTGTCCTTGATTTCCTTGTTCCTAACATAAGTCGACCATTTGAACAATCTTGATTTACATTCTAGAACTTGTTTGAATAGTTCAAGATGGTTGATAATGAGCTTGAAAGTTTTGACTACTTGAATTGGTACTGTTAAAGCAAAATGAGTTTATATGAGAAAAATGTTGCCATCCTTTAAGTTTAGAATTATATATGAATTAAACAAGTTTGTTTCATAATGAAAAATACTTATGACTTGTTCTTATTGGATGTGCATATTTGCTTGTAAGCTTGAATGGTCACAAGGGCTTTTTGGGAACATAATTGTGAGATATTTGCAAATGACCTTTGACATGCATATACATGATTCATTATGCCCATTACATATTTCATAAATCATTTAGAGCATAATGAAACAAATTGAGTGACATTGAGCTCATGATTTTTCACAAAGCAAGTCTAATCTTGAATGTTTCAAGTTAAAAAGTTTGCAAAGAAAGATTAAATATTTATCAATTGATTTTCTTGCGAAATCTTTTTATTCTCTTTGATTGAAATTAATTCTTTCTTTTTAATGACATAGCATGATTGAGCAAACTTGATTTGATATAATTATATAAATTTCACAAATTCGATGTTGCTTGGTATTTCTCTTATGATTGGTAAAATTGATTGAAAGGGATTTTTTAAGCATGATTTTGAGTGTGATAATTTAACATTGATGGAATTTTTCAAGCAAAAGAACATATCTATTTGCAATGTTTAGCATCCTTGAGATTATAATGATTTCAATGATATATAATTTGAACAAGCATACCTTGTGTTGAAAATGCCATTATATCTTTTTCTTGTTACAAATGATTGCTTGAATAACCTCAAGGGCATTTTTGCCCATATGCTAGAAAATTGTAGAAAATGCTAAATTTGATGCTTATTATGCTTAAACATTGTTTAAATACTTGTTATACATGTTATAAGTCATAGTCACGCATCATGATGTAAATTGAAAATGTTTAAGCATATTAAAGGCATGATTCTTCAAATGAGCATTTTAACTTTTTTGCACTTGTGAACAATGAGCAATAAAAGCCAAAATTTGAGTTCACATGTTTTTCTTGAAGAATCTTTGATCATACATGTCCAAAATAATGTTCCAAACATGGTTGAAATTAAATTCTAAATTGTTCTCACACAAATCCATGTTTTGAGATCATTATACCTTGGAACATTGCATGTTTTGCTCCTTTTGCTAGCTTTTCAATGTGCAGGAATCCAGCATAATTGACTCCTTAGCATAACTAGTCGACTATTGAAAAAAAATGCATATGCTGCTAGAATGATAAAAAGTGGACCTAAGGGATAAGTAGTCGACTCTTGAGTGCTTTAAAGCCAAAATGGATAGGTTTTGTGTTCCAAAGTATCTTTTTACTTTACTTTTTGTCAATTACAATATTTTCTTCTCTGAATTACCTTTTTAAAGATGATTCTTGACTTTTAAACATTTGCATTGTGAATACTCTCATGATCATTTGGTGTAAGTAATGGGTCTTGAGTTTGTAAAACTTGCTGAAAAATGGGAAACCCTTTTTGATGACATAAATCTATCTATAGCCAAGCATGACACTCATATTGTTTCCATAAATTCTCATGTATTTACAATGACAAAATAGAAATATGAGAAATTGTTCATCAATGCTTGAATTTGTTAATCCGATTGGATTTTCATGTGCATATATAGAAAATATCTTGTCATGAAAATTAAAATGTTCAAATGCTAATCTAGGAACAATTCTTGAAATATATTTTACGTTTGTGCTTCAATAATTGTTTCAAAATTGATTTCTTGATTATGCATACTTATTCGATTAAGATGAACTCATTGAACTTAATGAAAATATTCTTGGTTCATCTACTATATTGGTCAAGACACATGCTTATATGATTTTTCTTCATGCTTGACCTCAAGGTTTGAAGTCTAAAACTTGACTTGAGCTATGCATTTGAACATGAAAGTAATTGTCAAGTTTGATCATGGCATATATTGTGAGTTGACATAGTGGAAATTTATTTTGAATATGCATTTAAATGTTAACTATGTCTTCATTAAGCCTTAATGTTTACATGTTCTAAAGATTTTGTGTGCATCCAACTTTAGCTTATAGGTCACCATAAACAACTTGACATGTCAAATAAAATATGGCCTATAGCTTTAGTTAGCAATAAATGCCTAATGTGCTTTGATTAAATATCTTTTTCTTGACTCTTGATAATTGGTATTCATTGATGATTGAATGTTCACTTTGAATATATTCATGAGTTGAGTACTTTACTTTCAATATTCTATAACAATTGATATCACTCGTGAATTATGAATTATTAAGAAATTGCATGTACCTTGAACTTTAATGGTTGCATATTTTTTCAATGGGTATCTGTTTATATTGAACTCATGCTTGCATTTTGATGAACAAAATTGGAATCATGATTAAGGAAGATAGCCATGTTATTTCTTATAACCATGTTTGTGCTTATTTGATCTTAACTCTCATACATGATTGCCATAAATGCAAAATGCCTTAGTCATGCTTCATTAATAATGATATGCCTTTTGTGAAAGTTCTCCTTGAATTTACAATTTCATATATAATTTGGAGAATTCATCTTGTAATGCTTGCTTCAAAATGACTTGGATAAATGACCGCTTGAAATTGATTTGGGAAAATACTTGCTAAAAATGCTTAATGATGATTTTTTTTCTTGAGTTTCTATTTTCATATATGAAATAAGGAATTTATTCAAAATGCTTGAGTGAAACTTCTTGGCTGATTGATATTGGGAATAAATAATGAATGTTTGATGATGATTGATAATACTTGATGATAATTGATAATAGTGCTTGAAGACTAATGATACCTTAGACATGCCTAGGAACTACTTGGCAAATACTTCTTGAAATATGAGTATGTGATGAATATGTTGAACATCTATTCAAATGCTCATACTTTTTTTTTTGGTTCCATGAATACTTGAGTATTAGGGAAATAAATTGAATATCCATATGAATGCTCATTTATTCTAGGCTCATGATTTCTCTCTTAATATTTGATCTATTGAGGATCTTTAACAATTTGTGTTGAGCTTATGATTTCTTAAGGGGGAGTCAATCATTGTCATTGATATCATAACGAATTAAGATCTTCAACAACAAGGTTTGGTGAGAATTCAACATTTGGTGTTCTTCGCTACCGGCAACATCTTTCTAAACACCAAAACAGATATTGTGCCTTATATTGCTTCTCACTTTAACTTGAATGTTGAAATGCATAATTGGTATCAAGCCTTAAGTTTTCTCAATTAGAAAACTTGAATGTCTAGCTTTAAAATTAGTATCAAGCTTTATAATTGTCTATTCTTTCTTGAGCTTTAAATTGATCATATCTTTCTTAAATGTTTTAAGCCTTGAAGTTGATATGCTTGAAATGCTTAGTGATATGGGAAGTCTTTACTAGTGCTTTACTGATTGATATAATGAGCTTCAAAATGATTCCATCTCTCATAATTGATATTGTGTTTTTACAAAGGGGGAGATTTTACTTACATTGATCAATTGGTATATTGAGCTTTAACACTTGGTATTGGAATTCAAACATGGCTTTTGTGCTTATTGAACGTCTTTATGATCATCTTTGTTGGACTTCATAATCGTTATGCGCACATTTTGCTTTTAGTATATATTCATGTGGTTAAGTGCATATATATGATGACTTTGTGACTTTATGGTTACATATTCATGGTCTTCATGCTTCTATTCTTGATGGATTTTGCTCACTCTTCTTAATCTTTTTGATATAACAAAAAGGGGGAGAAGGTTTACGAGCAAATTTAATTTTATGCATATGTTGAAAGGGAGATTTTAAAATCATTTCAAATGCAAATTATGCTCATAATTTTGTCATATCAAAAAGGGGGAGATTGTTAGCTTTAAAATTATTATAGTTTTGATTATGACAAAATGATCAAATTTGCTTGAACATTATTTGAGTAATCTTTGACAATTTCTTGAAACGATGTAACTCCGATACATTTGTTCTTACATAGACACAAGCTTGACTCTTGAAGTTATTGAACTATATCTATAAGCTTGTATGACTTAGGTGTATGAGAGCTTATGATTCCTATTCATTAAAGTCTGATTTAAAGATTAAAGAAAAATCTAGATGCACTCTTTAAGGGGGAGTTTTGAATATCTTTTTTAATGATGGCAAAAAAAAAGGAAAGAAGGAAAAGTAAGTTAAATTGAGTGTGATAGGTTTCCATGTTTAATTTATGTGTGTGATGCTTAGTTATGATTTTATTAAATATTATGTGCTAGTTATTATGGATATTCGATATATCTTGCTTAGCTACTGTGGGCATTGTATATCTTGTTTAGCTATTATGGATATGATAAGTAGTTTATTGCAAATCTTTAAAGAAAACTAGATGCATTGACTAAGAGGGAGCAACTCATTATGCATAAAGATTTGAAGCATTCATATTGAGCATAGAAATTGCACTATAAATCTAGGAGTGTTTTGTCATCATAAAATATAAGAGATAGAGATTGTTGACTCTATATGTTTTTGATGATAGCAAAGTATTCCCAATCATTTGTGTCTAATGCCTTTACTTGAGTGTGCAGGAAAATTAATGTATGAAATTAATAAATCAACCTTTCATAGTGTATATCAAAAGAAAAAGGGAGATAAAAATAATAAGACATGACTGCTTAACAAGGAGAAAGCTCATTAGTTGACTAAGAAAAAATGTTGGTTGGCCAAGATTCAAATTGGAGAAATGGTGGGCTGAAGAGTTTGAGAAATAGAACCAACTTAGTCGACCAAGTAAGTTGACTAAGTGCTCTCTACTAGAATCTGTAACTTGAAATAGAACCAACTTAGTCGACCAAGTCAGTCGACTATGAGCTCTTTGTTTGCAAGTTGAACCAGAGCACTACAAGATAGATTAACGGCTAGAACTCATCCTCAACTGTTTCCAATGGACACCAAACTGCCATCAGAGTTGCATCTCTAAGTATAAAAGGGTCTTCCAACAATTAGAAACAAGTTCTTGGAAGTTTTGGAAGAGATTTGAGCAATTAAGAGTTGATAAACTAGAAATTTTTCTCTTCATCTCACTGCACTTAAACGTGCATTCTTTGTACTTGTATTCTGCACTCAACCCTGTACCATTCAGATCAACTTGTGATCATAGGTACTTTCTTCTACTTCTCTTATTGTATTCTTAGAGTGAGGGAGTCACTCTAGGTGGTTGTTTCAAGCGAGGTTTGCTTGAATGTGTTAAGGTTCTAACTTAGCCTTGAAAAGTTAGTTGCTAGGTTTTGGTTGATCCCGTGAAAAACCATTGTTGTCGGTTGTGGTTGCACCTTTGAAAAACCACTTTGGGTTTTGGTTGAGCTTGTGAAAAACCATTGTGAACGGTTGTGGTTGAGCCTTTGAAAAGCCACTTTGGGTTATAGTTAAGCCCGAGAAAAACTAGTGTTAAAGGTTTTGGCTAAGCCTTGTAAAAGCCATTGTAAAGCTTGGTGAAAGCTTGAGAATTTCATCAGTTCTTAGTGGATTGTTAGAAAAATCCTTAGTTGGATAATCAAGGTAGTGGATGTAGGTCTTGGACCGAACCACTCTAAATTATGCTGTCTTGTTTACTCTGTTTTTGTTTTATTTTCATTCCTTCATTTGTCTCGCCTTTGTCTATACTTAGAGACAATTTTTAAAAGAGACAAATTATGCTATTCACCCCCCCTCTAGCACATATTATTGGGACCAACAAATAAAACTCTCTTCACGCAAAGCAAAGGCAAAGACATTTTATTTATGCAAGTTTTTCTTGATGATATTATTTTTGGTGCTACTAACGAGCTTCTTTGTCAAGGGTTTGCTAAGACTATGCAAGGTGAATTCGAGATGAGCATTATGGGTGAACTAAACAATTTTCTTGGACTACAAATCAAACAACGAAAAGATGGCACATTCATAAGTCAAGCCAAGTATACTAAAGATATGCTCAAGGAGTTTGGTGTGGATAGCACAAGAACATATGACACACCAATAAGCACTTAAAAAATGCTTGACAAGGATGAGAAAGGTATGCCTATTGACCAAAAGCTCCTTGCTCTATCTCACTGCTAGTAGACCCTGACATAAGCTTTAGTGTGGGTTTATGTGCTATTTTTCAATCATCTCTTAGAGAACCTTATCTAAGTGCTATCAAAAGAATTTTTAGATACTTGAAAGACATATCTAACCTAGGAATATGGTATCTAAGGAGTTCCTCTTTTGATCTCTACTCATACTCGAATGTTGATTTTGGTGGATGTAAAATTAATAAAAAAAGCACATCCAGTACATGTCAATTTTTAGGAAGTATGTTGATCTAATAGTTCTCAAAGAAACAAAATAGTGTAGTCCAATCCACTACCAAAGCTGAATATTTGGCTGTCAGAAGTTGTTGTGCTCAAGTGTTATGAATGAAGCAATAATTAGAAGATTATGGACTAGCCATGGAAAGAATTCCTATAAAATGTGACAACACTAGTGCCATAAATCTCACAGAAAATCCCATCCTTCACTATAAGACGAAACACATAGAAATAAGCAATCACTTTATTAGAGATCATGTTAAAAAATGAGATATTGTTGTTGAATATGTAGGATCAAGTAGAAAACCTCGACCTCTATAGGCTCATAACTAGGCATAGACATAATAACACGGGTTAAGGGTCATTTCGTCATTTATTTAGTAAGCCCTTAAAAGTAAGTTTTAAACAATATTAAGGCCTAAATAGGCCTAAGGCATAAATGAATGATGAAAATATGGGTAAAATAACGAAGGAAATAATAATGGTGATGATTTTCACGATAGGGGCAAAATGGTCATTTTTCACCTCGAGTAAAAATTTTGAAGTTTTCATGAACTCGAGCATTTCTAGACCATTATGGACCTTGTCCCAATGTCAAAGGAGTAAAAGATTGCATAAAGGATTAGAGGAGAACAAGTTGACTTGTGAGGGCATTTTGGTAATTTAAGTGAAGTCGATAAGGTTGGGCTATAAAATCTCTTTCTTCTAGCGGCATCTTCTCCCATTCTCCAGTAGCTTTTCTCCTTCTTCTTCCTCTCATCTCACGTTGCTTTCATCCTCCATGAAAGCTTGATATGAAAGCTCCATAACCTCCCTTAAAATAGCTCCACTTTTCATACCTTGGTGCACCCCTTTCATCAACCCTTGTGCTCTTCCACTCTCTCACTTTGAAACCCTTGAAAAATCTTGTTTCCTTACTCTCTCTCACTAGTTAGGTGTTTTAGAGAGAGAAAGAGGAAGTTTTAATAATAGCTTGAAAGTTGTTGGGAAGAATTTCAAATTCAAGCTATTTGTGAAACCTCGACCTTCATAGACGAGTAACTCGAGGTGGAACTTATGTTTAAAGGTTTAATTTGAGCTAATGATGCTAGTTCTACGTTACTTACAAGTATTTTATGTCGTTATAGGAGTAGGATAAAAAACAATTTTAATTAGTGAAGAAAGGTGCATAATGAACAGTAGCCTTATTTGCATATGTTTCGATTTTTCAAGTATATCTCCCACTACAGAAGTTCAAATAACATGATTTTTTGACCAGTAGAAAGGTAAGAGGCAGGGCTACAACTTTAATATTTACCAATTTTCCCAGTTCTAGGGAGAATGTGGTCAAAATCTTTGTCGAAGTGAAAGGACTGCACCAAAAGAACAAAAATTGGCAGGGTGTTTAAGCGCCGCAACGCTAGCAATTGAGAGTCGCAGCCCTCACCGTAAATTCTAGAAATGACAAGATTTTGGGGTTTTTGAAGCTAGGACTTTTGGGGGCTACTTAAGGGACCTCTTTCAGAGGATTTTGGACCTTTCCCTAATGTCAAAAGAATAAAAGATTGCAGAAGAGCAAGAGTGTGAGACCTTAACCCCTATAGTCTCATAACTACACAAAGACGCAATAACACGAGCCAGGGGTAGTTTCATCATTTCACCTAAAAAAGTCCCAGAAGAAGGTTTTATGATATTTTAAGGTCTAAATAGGCATAAGACCGAATAAGTAATGTGTAACGATGAAAACACGAAGAAAACTAGAAGTTTCGATAATTTTCACAATAGGGGCAAAAATGGTCATTTTGCACCCCGAGTCAAAATTTTACATTTTTGTAAACCCGAGTAGTTTAGATCATTTTGGACGTTGTCCCAGTATCAAAAGAATAAAAAAAAAATTCACAAAGGATAGGAGAAGAACAAGTTAACTTGCTAAAGGGCATTTTCGTAATTTCAAGGGGAGTTGGATAAGTATGAGCAATAAATATCTTTCTTCCAGTAGCTTCCTCATTCTCCAGTAGCTTTTCTTCTTCTTATTCCTTCTTCCTTCTCACGTTTCTTCATCCTCCATGGGAGTCCTCTTCAAGCTTCCATAACTTTCTCTCTCTAGCTCTAATTTTCATGCCTCGGTGCACCTTTTCATGAAATCCTTATGCTCTTTCACTTTAAAACCCTTGAAAAAATCCCACTTTCATACTTTCTCTCACTAGCTAGGTGTTTAGAGAGAGAAAGAGAGAGAAAGCTCCCATAATAATTTGGAAAACTTATTGGAATGAATTTCAAAGTTTCAAGCTACCAAGGTGAGTAGGGGGTGTCAATTTTAAAAATTTTCATAAATATATACCTATAAGTATGATTTATTTTAATTGTGAAAATTATGGGTAGCATGTGCTGGTAGATATTTTAGGGAATTGTGAATCTTTGTAGTTGAGGTTATCTACTCATTTTAAAGTGATTAGGGTAGTGAAAATGGATAGCCATTTAAATGGCAATTAGAAGCTAGCTAAGAGAAAGCCTTAGACTTTATAAGTATGTGAATTGACAAATTGGTGATGCTAATGTGATGATAGGTTCCAACGAAGCCCCATCATCCCATTTGGATAATTAGGGAAGTTAGGATCGGCTAAAGGCTCAAATAATACCGATGATTGAACATGCATTTCAAAATTGTTTGGGGAATGTGAATGTCTTTGCACAAAGCATTCGAACGATTTTATACAACTTTTCTAAAAAATGAGTGCCTTGGGAACAAGCCCTTTATAAATTGTCTTTACGTTGTGACATGTGGCTGTTATGGATTCATGCACTGCTACATTTTGTTGATATATATATATATATATATACGAATATGTGTTCTGTGATGATATTGACCCGGCTATGTACGAGTAGGGAGTGCACATAAGCCGATGCTGATCTAGCTATGTGTGAGTAGGGAGTGCGCATAAGCCAATGCTAACCCAGCTATGTGCGAGTAGAGAGTGCACATGAGCTGATGATGAGGGGGTGGTGTGCATGGTGATGGATATGTATATATATACATATATAGATATGTGTGTTATAGAAAGTTCATGAGTATACTATACGGTTTTGCACATGTGTATGTTGCATGTTGAACTTTGGGAATTATTATGTGCTTTATGTTGGTTTTTGTGATTTTTGCAAAAGGGCTTTTCTTTAAAGAAAGGAAACTTTTTTTCTTGCTGCCCTGTTTTCCACTTCTTTTGTACCATAGTTGAGCATGGACCTTTTAATCAAGTGATTTATTCATTTAGGGTTTACATAAAGGGTTTTGATAAGAGCTAAACTAAGTTGCATAGTTTTAAAGATAAATGCATCATGATTTCTTTAAATTTCCCTTGTTGTTGCTTGTTCCCTTCCTTGTTCACTCGCTGGGTTTAGACTCACCGTTTTCAACTTCATGTTTTTAGATCAAGAGGCAGTCGGTAACTAGGTCGAGGTGTCCCCAGAGACTTTTATCCATCTGTTGGTAGGTATCAATGGCATGTAGTAGCTACACCTACACTGTGGTCATTCCGCTAGAGGTTCAGAGTCATTTTGTTGTAAATATGTATATGTGATGTAAATTATTAAAGTACATGCTTAGACAATATAAGTACACTTTGATTGGTATGCCATTATGAGTGGGAAACGCTTAGTATTATTTTGACTTAAGTTATGAAATGTGACCTAGCAACTTTGATGGAATTATGAACAAGTCAATTAAATAGGCTTGCTTGGGCTTAGTAGGCTACATCCATTGGGCTCGTGAGCCAGTCGTGACACTACCAAGGTGAGTAGTACACTAGAATTGAGTTTTTATGTTGAAAATGATTAGTGTTTAAACTTGGGGGCGATTTGGCAGTTGGGGTTGCTCATTCATTTTAGAGTGATAAGGGTAGTGAGAATAGATAGCCATTTAAATGGCCATTGGAAGTTAGCTAAAAGAAAGTTTTTGGACTTTATAAGTATGTGAATTGACATATTGGTGATGCTAATGTGATGATACGTTGTAATGAAGTCCCACAGCCCCAATTGGACCATTAAGGAAGTTAGAGTCAGTTAAAGGCTCAACAAATACCGGTGAGTGAACTTGCATTTCAAAATTTGTTTTGGGAAAGTAAACTTATTTGCACAATATACTTGAATGATTTTATCCAACTTTCCTTAAAAACAAGTACCTTGGGAACAAGCTTTTGACAAATTGATTTTATGTTGTGACATGTGGTTGTTATGGATTCATGCACAACTACATTATGTTTGTATATATATAGATATATATATGTTGTGCATGATGGTTGATATTGTGTGATGATTATAACCGTGTGTGTGCATGATGTGGGGGGATGCACATGCCCGTAATGATGGTGGTGAGGGAGATGGATGATGATAGTGCTCGTGTGCACGATGTGGGGGGATGTGCACGATGGCACTAACTGTGCACGATGTGGGGGGATGCACACGATGACTCTGGCTATGTGCACAATGTGGGGGGATGCACATGAGCTAGATGTGATGATAGTGGTATTGGTATTTATCCATGTATGTATATGTATATATGTTTAGAGAATGAAAACTCATGTATATGGTTTATGGTTGAAATGCATATGAATTTGGCATGTTGAACTTTGGAAATCTTTATGTGTTTTATGTTGATTTTGTCATTTCAGCAGGATGGCTTTTT
>NW_017234730.1:62379-75622 GCF_000208745.1 Theobroma cacao
CCTGTGAGTGGACTGCCTATCAAAATTGTTTTGGGAATATGACTGTTTTGAACAAAGTGTTTGAATGATTTTATGCAATTTTTCATGAAAATGAATGCCTTGGGAACAAGCTTTTGAGAAAAGGTTTATGTTATGAAATGTGGTTATTATGGATTTCTATGTGGCTGCATTATGTTGATATACATATATGCTTGAATATAATGTTGTGTAATTATGTTGACTCGACTATGTGTGAGTAGGGAATGCGCATAAGCCGAGGATGACCCGGTTATGTGCGAGTAAAGAGTGCGCATAACTCAGTGATGACCCAGCCATGTGCGAGTAGAGAGTGCGCATGAGATGGTGATGATGATGATGGGTTGGTGAGATGATGATGATGGGTATATACGTATATATATATATACATATGTAAATATGTGTGATATAGCAAATTGATGGACAATGATTTATGGTTGTAATGTACATGAAATTTGACACATTGTACTTTGAGAATTTTAATGAATTTTATGTTGATTTTATTAGTTTAGCATGATGGCTTTTTGTTGAGTGAGGAAAAATGTTTCTCTTGTTGCTCTGTTTTCACTGCAGCGAAATTCATGCTCGCTGCAGCGAGAAACTCTGAGGTTTGGAGGGGTTTTAAATAGGAATGAACTAAATTGCATTGTTTTGAAACAAGTGCATCATGATTTTAAATTTTCCCTAATTGTTGCTTGTTCCCTACCTTGTTCACTCACTGAGTTTATACTCACCATTTTCAAATTCATGTTTTCAGATCACGAGGCAGCTGATAATTAGGATGAGGTGTCCTTGTAGACTTGTGTCCATCTTTTGGTAGGTGTCTCGGCATTCGGTAGCTGTATATTCATCCGAGTCCCTTCGCTGGAAGTCGAGTATTATTTTGTTATGTATGAATGAACTTAATGTAAATTTTAAATGAGTAATGCCAGTACGAGTTGGCAATGTATATCACTATTTTGATTCAAAGTCATGAAATATGACTTAGTGATAATAGATGGAATCATAAGTAAGATAAATAATAGGCTTGCTTGGGTTTAGTGGATTACGTCCATTGGACCGATGCGCCAGTCATGGCCCGGAATTTGGGTCGTGACATTAGTGGACTACGTCCATTGAGCCCATGTGCTGGTCATGGCTTGGAATTTGGGTCGTGACATCAACAGAGCAATTGGCTGATATCTTCACAAGAGCACTTGATAGAGAACAATTTTGCAAAATTAGAAGTGAATTAAGTCTTATAAATCCATCCTAAAAAAAGAGAAAACTATAGCTAATAGCTACTTATGATTAAATTTTTTTCCCTAATGTTGTATATGACAAGCATGTATAAATCCATTTCCTACACCCATATTGCCTACATCATGCATAGTGTTTTAGGTCTTTCTTGCTTCAAGTTAAGGATGATGTTTGGAATGACTTCATGTATGACACTTGACTATTCTTTGTGCATCCATAAACTCGCATGCTCATGGCACTCTTATAAATGATTGTTATTCAGTTACATATATACATTCATATGCATTCACGCCATGGCCATCTAATTCTTAAGGGTTATGGGAGAGTTGTTGAGTGGACCAAATTTTCTTTCAAAAACTCTTGATTTAATGTTTAGATTTCACTTGTAGTGGTTCCAGACTTTGTTTTCAAATATTTTCAAATCAAAACTTCACATTATTTTGATTGTACATTGTGTTTGGACCAAATCACGAATTTTTTAAGCCAAAATTAGTTTGTTCAAGGCCATAGTTGTTAATGTATCAATACATTAACCCATGTATTGATACATTCAACAACATGTATCGATACATCTCTACTTGTATCAATACAATTCGTCTAGTAGCCAAAATAAAATTCATGTGTTACATGTATCGATACATAGGCATATGTATTGATACATCATACAATGTAGTGATACATTTTGTCTAGTAGTCAAAAATAAAATATTCTACCATGACTATGTTGATACATGGGCACATGTATCGATACATTGTAGGGTTTTAAGAGATTGTTGACTCATTTTCGCCACATTTCTCAACTCTCTTTCCTTTAAATTCTCTCAAACCTCCAAATCGTTTTTGTTTTTTAGTCCTATCTGGTCTGATTAAACCTTTACTAACCATTTTTTATTGATCAAAACACCATTTTTTCATCCCAAAACACTACATTTGGCCTGCAATCCTAAAATTCCCATTTTGAAACCCTAGGTTCCCTTTTCTTGAATTTTTGCAAATTCCTCAATTTTTAGGGAAAATCTCACTGATTACAAGTTTTCCTAGCCATTTTTGACTATTTCTGTCAGTTCCTTTTCACAAAATCAAAACTCTAATGGCCTATTGACCTAAACGCACTAAATCCACCTCTTCCCGCCACTAGGTCTCAACCCTAGATGCTTCCGCCTCCTCTCAACCACCACCATTATCGGCACCACGAAACGACGACAGCTCCTTCAAGCAAAACTTCTCTCACCCCTCTTTGAAGTGAAAATTCAACAAGGATTACACAGAGCGAGACGTAAAGCTGAGACAGGTAATCAACTTTAACTATCTCAAAAGCATTAATGTTCCATTTATTGATAATTTTTTAGAATTGGGCTGGCTAAATTACTTGTCAATGCACTGCACTTAGTATGTTGATTTAGTTAGTGTGTTTTACTTTAATGCAACCATAAAATTTTAGGACTATGAGGATAGTGAACCCATAGAACAAACTGATAAGTTTTGTACCTATGTCATGGGTAAGAAAATCGTGGTCTCCCGACACGTCGTAGACTCTATCTAAGACTTTGATATCTGTCAGGGTGATCAGGCCTATGCCAAGGGGGTCTTGTCCAATAAGGTGCTGTCCATTGCTTATATCGATTCTCCCACTAGTGAAAAGAATACGACCAGTGTCAAGTGTTTATCTTTTTACAATCGTAATCACACTTATGGCACCAATTAGTCCACTGTCAACAGTGAGGACTTTTGGTTTTTGTCTCGTATCAAATCCAACCACGGTGTCAACCTAGCCAAGTTCATACTTGATGATATATTGAAAATTATAAACAAGTTTAGGAAGACCCTTTTCTATGGCATGGCCATTTGTGCCATCATTGACTCTGTGAGAATCAATACTAGGTGTGACCCACCTAAACAACATGCCATGCACAAGAAGATCAATGAGCATGCCATCAACAAACTTGGATTTGTGTATTTCAACCATTCTTGGATCTGTAAAGAAACGTCAACAAACATGATATTATTAGGGATAAGGTAAATGAGGATACATTTACTTAGCCTTATGTAGCCCCTAGTGTAGGTCTGAGTGTGCACCCGACGGTTAACCCTAGCTTCCCACCTATGTCAATTGCCTTTGACTTTGAGCTAGCTTTTACTCGATTATTATCTTTTATGGAATCTATTAATGCTTGTGTAGTTAACAAGTTGGATGCTTTAGAGGCCCAAAACTAGGAGTTACTTCATTGCTAGTAGTTGCTTGAGGAGCGATTTCGAGCTCACTTTCCACCACCATCTTGAGCTTCTCACATGGGCCATTTGCCTACCTTTAGCTCACCATGTTATCCTTGGATTAGATGGCCACATTGTCATATCATTTTCCTCATTATTTACCACTAACATTGTCTTGCATTTTGTCTTTTTCGGATTTTATATACTGATGTTAACTGGTTATTGGTGACCAAATATTGGATTGTCTTATGCTTTGTGCTACTTTATGCTTGTGCACCACACATTATGTTAATACTCAACTTATTTACATTCATGTTATCTTGCTTATGCTTATTTGAATGGTCTGCTTTATATTTTGCAAAGTTATTATTTCTACCTTTTATGCTCTATTTATTATTTTCATATTTTGGACTTATTTCTCTTATTATGTCTGATGTTGTTATGGGATGACAGTTCGTCACTTTGTTTAAAACCAGTTCTTTTACCTGGCCCCATGCTTTTATATCCAATTGATTTTCCTTTTTGTTTCATGCTAACTTTCTTTTTGATAAAACAAAAAGGGGAGACTAGGGAGCAAATTTTATATCACTTTCTCATCATAACAATCAAACTATTTTCAAATTCACAAATTCTTAAAAGGACTTTAAATTGTTAGGGAGCATTGATTAAGGGGGAGGGTTCAAAACTACATACAACTTTTAAATCTTCCAAAGTTTAAGAGAAACCATTTTCAAAAGTTTAAACAAGTTTGCTTATTATTTTATCATTCAAAAAAGAGGGTGATTTTTAGCTTAATAGTTTTCAAATAAATCTCAGGTTTTGAAGTGACAAAAATAAAATGATGAAAATTCATTTAAATCTTGGAATATCAAGACTAGACATCCCTTAACACTTTCAGATGAGTTTGAGAAGAAAAATAATGAAAAAGCACTTTGAAATATGCATTATAGTCCAAATCTATCGATACATGTTCTTTATTTATCGATACATGTTCTTGAGAAAAGTCAAATTTTGAAAAGTCAAACTCAATATATTGATAGATTCTCAAATGTATCAATAGAAATGCAACAGAATGCTCGCTGCCTCAAAAGTGTTGATATATTTCTCAAATTTATCAATACATTTTCAACAAAATGTTCACCGTATCAAAAGTATTGACACATTAGTAAATGTATCGATATTGTTGGTCTGATTACACACATAAGTGCACGTGGCCATACAAATAATATTGTCACAGCCTAATTCCAAAGCCATGACCGGCACAAGGGCCCAATAGGCATAGCCCACCAGGCCCAAGCAAGCCTCTCTTTCTTTAAGATCTAAAACTCATAATTTCTAATAAATATTCTTTCAAAATTAAACCGTGAGAACCAAGTATATATATATAATGTTCTCGAATTTAGGTTATCATTCATCAACCTCATACGACATGGTTAATCAAACCAACATACAAAGTGCACAACAACCTCACAATTTACATTTAAGCAACTATATACACATGCAAAAGACCTTGATTATCAGCGGAGTGACTCTGGGTGTGGGTACTGCTACTAGATGCCATGGTACCTACCAAATGGTGAATACAAATGGACATTTCAATCTAGGTCCCAACTACCTCCGAATCTGAAAATATGAAGTTAAAAAGAGTGAGTATAAACCCAGTGAGTGAACATGGGAAGGGAACAAGCAAACGATAAGGAAAATTTAGAATTCATGATGCACCTATGTTAAAAACAATACAATTTAGTTTAAGTCCTTGTAAAACCCCTCAATTCGACCTTTGATTATTTAACCCCTTAGTATTGAAGGATCCATGATCGATAATGAAATCAAAAAGTGAAAACCACAGTAAGTATTCGAGCAAGACAAGCAAGATAGAGAGTTTTTTTTTTTTTGCTTTGAAAATCAATTTGGAAACAATTAACAATTTCAACATTAAACATTCATTACAATCACATAATATTTTCTCTAACATTTCTATGGTATGTGTAAACATGTATACAACCACTGGCTCATCAGCTCATGTGCACTCCCACACTGCACATAGCTGGAATCATCATCCACCGGTCATTAGCTCATGTGCACTCCCACACCGCACACGTGCGGTTACAATTATCACATAATATTATCATTGAAAGCATAACATATATATCATCAGTATATAGGAACACATGGGTTCAAAACATTACACATTTTACAACATAAAACGTTTCATCAAGGGCTTGTTCCCAAGCATGAGTTAGAGAAAAGAAATCAAATAAAATCATTTAAGTGCTTTATCCCAACACATATTGTCACAGCCCAATTCCAAGGCCATTACTGGTGCAAGGACCCAATAGGCGTGGCCCATTGGGCCCAAGCAAGCCTTTCTATGAAAACTTGTTTATTAGACCACCTGTCCCTCTTTTACCTCTAAGTTTCTTAATTCATTGCTTTCAAAAATAATTTCCTTTCGAAAATAAATCATGGCAACTGAACAATACCATTCACAAACCAAACATACAGTGTTTACAACAAATCTCATGAATTACATTTAATTAACCATATACTTGTACAAAAGACATTGACTATTAGCAGAGTGACTCTAGCGTGGATACTATCACGAAGTGTTCTGGCAAACCTACCGTAAGATGAACAGGAGGAAGCGCCTTTATCTAAGATCGAACTATCTTCAAACTTGAAACTAAAACATGAAGCTGAAAAGGATGAGTATAAACCAAGCGAGTGAACATAGGAAGGGAACAAGCAAACGATAAGGAAAGCTTTTTGAAAATATGATGCACTTGTTTAAACACAATTCAATTTTGTATATTATGAACAAAACTCAATGCAGTGTTCTTTTTCAACTCATTTTAAAACATTTAGGAAGTTCAACTTCCAACATTCAATGTGTCATGACTCGGTACTCCCCTCGAGCCCCTGACAACTGTCGCGGTGTCCCGATAGACACTCATTACTCGAAATGTCAACCGAAACCCCGCAAGTCTTTAATATCAATTTTCGCACCTCCCTAGTGAGCAACAGTTGTTAAGTATCATGTTTAGAGAGATTATAAACTATTTCCAAATCAAAACAATAGAAAAAAAAAATTTTCTCATAGGGGCATTTTGGTCATTTTTCCTCAAAAGTCTTGAAACCAGCTAAAAATGTAGTATGTGAGTGGAAAACAGATAATTCATAATAAAAAATAAGTTTAGATGTCCAAAACATTCATTTAAAGTGAAACTATAGCTATTTTAAATATAAATAAAATATTTAATAAAATATTCTATTTTCTTATAAAACAATATTTATAGAGTTACCGGTAAATAATTTTTGTGGCGTAAAAACTAAATAAATTCATACATATTGTAATACAGATAACCAAAGCATAAAATTTAATTTACAGCGACATGTGGGCCCATGAACGACCAAAAGTATCAAAAGCGATAAACCTACAGTTTTTGAGGATGCAAGTCCAACTGTAGACCTCAACAAAGTGAGCTATCTACCTACTATTCTAAGCCTGAAATGGGTGGAAAGAAGGGTGATGAGATTATATAATCTCAGTGAGTAAACCAATAGCATTTAAAATATCTAAAGCTGAGTAAATGGAGACAGATTAAAATAGATCATCATACTGTAATTCATCACCTTTCAACTCATTTCAACAAAATAAAATCAATTCATATAAATTGAGTAATCAACATGGCTTATGAATTTCTTAAAACTTTGGCTAGTGCCAAAATCATTCTCATACTCAATTATCAAGGATACCTTGGCCAAGGGCTATCACAACCGAGTTTGCCAAGGCTATTAAAAGTTATGTACGAATAAATCATGTTTTTATTTTGAAAACATAGTCGTTCCTTGGTGTTGGTTGAGTTCACCCTCACGTGGTGGTTTGGCGTGAAGTGAACTCTAAAGTGTTAACCTCAGAAGTTATCCATCCACGCCTCTCATACTGAGGTATGGACATAATAGGGTTACCGTGCCCCCTCTAATAGGCTGGTCCACGAAACCCATCCATTGCAGCGACTAATCAATAATCCACCAATTCAATAAAATTCAATAGCATGGCATGGCAATTTTATCATTATTCAGCCTATCAAGGCAAACAACAGTTTATACATTTTCAACACAAATACCAATTCAACCATTCATGCCAATATTATCATAAGCCATTCAATTCAAACCATGATTTATAACACAACAATTAGTCTCCAATTACTCCATTTTCAAAACCATCATTCAATTTCAAGACAATTTATAAAATCATTTCATTTAAACATATTTTGTTTATAAAACATAAAGATTTATTATTTAAACTCATTTTCCATAAAATCACAAAATCGGCTAAAAACCACTTTAGATAATTAAGACGATAGTAAGGTTACTCACTATTTTGGGAGTTGAATTCCGAGTACTCCGATTCTTGATCATCGGGTACTATCTCTTTACTTTTGCCAGAATGCTCACCACCTAGACATAATGCACAATAAGCCATTTACTACATTTGTGCTAAATTGTTATAAAAGCAATTCAGGCTCTATACTAATGCATGAAATGGGATGTGAAATACTTGGCTAACTATCTAAATACGGTGTTCAATATAAATTCAATTATGTACCTAAATAAAACGGTATTGGCCTAATTCGATCTATCACCTGATTAATTGGCCAATACATTCAATTCAACTCCAAATAATTCCATTTTTCTCCCATTACTCCAAATCATCAAACACAAATTAAATAACTTGAAATATGGTAAAATCATCCTCACATTTTCTCTTGGAAAATTCGGCCATGGTGGGTGCATCAACAGTATAATTTTTCCTACTTGATTCTCACACCATAAATCACTAATTCCTAACCAAATCACTTGAAATAAAATCAAAATCATCCTCAATATTCCACATGGAGAATTTGGCCAATGATGGTTGATGGAAGAACATGAATTTTTCTTGCTTGATTTTCATGCTACCCATCACCAACCAACTAAAACCACTAAAATACATTGAAATCTAACCAAATCAAGCATCAAAACCTCTCTCTAAGTGTTCAACCAGCAAGATACCCATCATGAAATCAATTGATTCAACCATGGAAATGCAAAAGAATGTATGGGAAATGTAGATCACAAGTCAAAATCAAGAAATTTTACCTTTGATTGCTTGATTACTTGAAATCCACCAATTTTCTCTTGAGTTTTCACCCTAGGGTTCTTGTTCTTTCTTTTCTTCCTTTGTTCTTGCTTTGGCCGGCCATATGAAGAGAAATGGGCTGATTTTGTGCGGATTTTTAAGCCAAATAATAAATGGATGAAAATTTGACACATGTCACCATTCCATTGGTCCATGTGTCATACTTACCCATTAAGCAATCTCTCTCTACCACTTAAATTTCCTCAATTATCCATGATAATATTGGGTAAAATCCATGTGCTGGACAAGTGTTGGGTGGTGTAAAATTCCAATTTTGCTCTTGGGGTGGCAAAATGACTATTTACCCTTATACTCGAAAAAATGTCGAAATTAAAATTTTTCACTTCTCAAACTCAAATTATGTTCTAAATAGTCAATCTTGGTCAAAAACTTCTTCCAACATTCCAATTTTAACCTCAGGTGGCAAAATGACTATTTTGCCCTTACGTTATGAAAATTCCAAATCGATCCTCGAACTCCGAATCACCATTTTAAGTCATTCTGGGGTTTTAAAATTCTCAATTTCATCTTAAAATCTTTATTTGGACTAGTTCGAGGCTTAATTCAACTTAATTGTACCATTTGGTTCAATACCATCCTTCAACGATTTTCGAGGTATCCAAGTAAACAAACATGCATTCTTATGTAGGAATGGCATAATAAACATATTGTAGAGCCGGGCTGGACACAATGCAATTACATAATATTTTTTCTAACATTTCTATGGTATATGTAAACATGTATACAACCACTGGTCATTAGCTCATGTGCACTCCCACACCGCACATAGCTAGAATCATCATGCACCAGCCATCAACTCATGTGCACTCCCACACCGAACATAGCTGGAATCAACAGTCATCACCGGTATGTGCCCTCCCACACTGCATATGCGCGGTTACAATTATCACTCAACATTTCATTTCAATGCATGGCATATGTAACAACATGTAACAAGATTCTGTGCATAACAATACTATCGCAGCCCAAATTCTAGGCTATGATCGGCGCATGGGCCCAATGGGCATAACCCATTAAGCCTAAGTAAGCCTATTTATGCAATCCCGATTATTATTCTAAACCATCATTTCTAAAACCACATATTGAAATTTTGAACTAAAATATTTTAGTAATATTCTATAGTGACCCAAAACTTACAATTTTATTATGTTAAAATAATGTCACATGTTTGCCAACTCATAGTGGCATCAGTAATCAAATATACATATTTGACTTATAACATGGATCCTAGTGGATTATATTACGTATAAGTGTTCAGAGGTAACAGACTCTTGACTGTCAGCGGAGTGACCGTGGGTGAAGGTATAGCTACTAAGATGCTAGAGTATCTACCAAGAATGCGAGCACACATGGACAACTCAATCTAAGCCCCAACTTGCCTTCGAATCTGAAAACATCATGTTTAAAAACATGAGTATAAAACTCAATGAGTAAACATAAAAAGGGAACAAGCAATCAATAGGAAGAATTTGGAAATCATGATGCACTTGTTTCAAAAACAATGCAATTGATTTCGTGTCTTACTAAAAACCCCTCATTTCAAACTTTGATTAATAACCTCATAGTGTTGCAAAAATCCAAATCAATCCGTGAAGTTAAATGGGTGAAAAATATGTCAAAATCAAGCAAAGTAGCAAGCATGGCAGCAAGTTTCTCACTGCAGCAAAGTTCATTCTCGCTGCAGCGAGATTCAGATGGCCAAAACAGAAAGTTTCTCGCTATAGTGAGAAATAGTGTTAGTTTGCATGTGTTTCAGTTTTCCTAGCATATCTCCCAATACTGAAGTCTAATTGACCTGATTTTTACACCATTAGAAATCCAAGAGGCAGGGCTACAAGTTTTATGTTCACTACCTTTCTCAATTCGGAAAGGAAGGTGGTTAAAATCTTCATCAAAGTGAAAGCACTGCATCAAAACTTGAGAGTTTCTCGCTGCAGCGAGAAACAAGGCTGGCGTATGCCCCCACCACCCGAGAGTTTCTCGCTGCAGTGAGATTCAGGGAAGATGACAATTAAGGGATTTTCACATGCCAGAAAATCCATTCTTACCGTATTGCACATCAAAGTGAACACATTGATAATAATCAAGTTTCTCATTTTTCATTTCGATCACACAGTATAATCATAAACTTTCTATCACATATACATATATAAACATATATAAACACATACACCACCCTACTTCATTCATCATCATAGCCAAGTCATCATCATCATCGGCTTATGCACACTCCCTACTCGCACATGGCCAGGTCAGCATCGGCTTATGCGCACTCCCACTCGTACATAGTCGGGTCATCATCGACTTATGCGCACTCCTACTCGCACTTAGGCTGGTCAATATCATTACACAACATTATTCATCAATGCACAACATATATTTATACATATATATATATATATCAACATAATATAGGAGCACATAGGTTCGTCCTTTTACACATTTCACATTTTCACAACACTAAAACATTTTATCAAAGGCTTGTTCCCCAGCACACATTTTTTTTTTAAGAAAAGTTGGAATAAATCATTCAAATGTTTCATACAAAACATAATTATATTTCCCAAAACGATTTTGGAATGCAAGTTCACTCACCGATTTTGTTGATTCTTTTGTTTGACTCTAACCTCAACTAATGCTCCAAATGGACATGTGAGGCCTTGTTGGAACCTATACACACACAACATCACAACCAACCCAAATTGGCATTAATACACTCTCAAAAGCTATTTCCTAATTCAAGTTCAGCTAGTTATTCGTAACTAGCTCTGTAAAACCCGACCCTATAAACACATGTCATGACATACATGCACTGAGTAGCATGTTATTATGCTAGGAAAGCACCTAAAAATAGACAAAACCCGGTATCGTACCTAACGGTACACTTGAGTTGATTTAACCTTGAACTAGTTCAAATAGAAATCGTAGGATGAAATTTAATATTTTATAGTCAAGGAATGACTAAAAATTATTGTTCGGAGTTCGAGGGTTCCTTAGGGGTAAAATTGAAAATTTTGATGTTCATGGTAAAATCGTCATTTTGCCAACTAAGATAATAATTTGATCATGGAGTGAAATTTTTGACCAAGATTAACTATTTGGAGTATAATTTAATGATAGGAAGTGAAAAAGTTTAATTCTGGTGATTTTTGGAGTGTAGGTGCAAAATCGTAATTTTACCACTCTCGAACAAAATTTGAGATTGTGAGAGAATTTAGATCAAATTTGACAAATTGGAGAATGGTATGAGTATAAGGGATGAAAAATATGTCTATGGGTAATTTTTCAGTTTTTTCGGCAAAAATGTAATTTTTCACTTTTACGGGAGCAAAAGTGTAAATTTCAAAAATTACTCCACCGAGAGTTTGGATAAGTCTGAGAATTTTATCTAAGCTATGGATATACGGGACAAGTGTATGGTGAAATTTTGGAAACAAATGGATGAAATTTTAAAAATGGGTCAATGGGAAAGTGACTTGTGGCATTTTTAATGATATAATATTATTTTAATGAAAAGTTAGCCCATTTAAACCCCATTTTAAGTGCTGGCCGGCCATAACGGAGAACAAGAGAGAAAATAGAGAGAAAAGGAAAAAAAAAGAAAAACCAAAGAGAAACAAGAAAATTCAAAGGGGAATTCGCGTTTTTCGCCCGTTTACGCGTCTAACAGTAAGATTTTTCGACTTTAGCTTGATTTCTACCTTTCCTATGCCTTTGTTTCCATTTAGCATGCTTGAGGAGAGAGATCTAAAAGTGACATCAAGGGCTGGATGAAATTCTAGGGGAGAGATTTTGGAATTTTTAGGTTTTGATTTTTAGTTAAATTGGTAGTTTTAGTTAGTTAAATGTGTTTAGAAATTAAATTGGGCAAGAAAGCATTAAATTTTCACAATACCCACCCTTGGCCGACTCTGCAATGAGGTACAATGATGATGATCTGGTTTTTATTCTAAGAGAAATAAAGAGAAAATGATGAAAATGGTTCAATGTGATAGAAAAACAAAGTAGAATATTTATCGAGTTAATGTCCCATTTTTGGCCGAATTTTCCAAGAAAGAGAGTGAGCTGATTTTGGTGATTTTAGAGGAATATTGGCTGATAATTAATGGTTAGAATGGTTGGAGAGAGAATGGGACAATTTAGAGCTAAAATGGAGCGCGTTAGCAATTTATCGAGTAAAGTGCCAAAAATAGGTTAATACCGCGTTTAAGCCATTTTTTGCTATTGCATTTCAACCATGCATTAGTATAGGATTTAAGTCAAATATATAGCAATTTAGCATTAATGTGATGAATTGAGTAAATTTTCACAATGTGTCTAGGAGAAGAGCCTTCCGGTAAAGGCAAGAAAATCGTACCCGACGAGTAGTTATCGGGGCACCTAAAAAGCTTTTAGTTTGTACAAACGGTGAGTAAACCTATTATTATTGTGAATTATCTAGAGTTTATTTTAAAAATGCTCTTTATGTATTTTATGAAACGAAAATGAGATTAAAACGGGATTTTTGATGTTTTAGAAATAAATGTGACAAATAAAAATATATTGTGTTGATTATGAAATTGAGTAATTGGAGGCT
>NW_017234730.1:78543-84742 GCF_000208745.1 Theobroma cacao
GGATTTTTGATGTTTTAGAAATAAATGTGACAAAAAAAATATATTGTGTTGATTATGAAATTGAGTAATCGGAGGCTGTTAACTGTCTTGAAAATATATATATTTTCCTATGAATGGCTTATGAGATATAAGTATATGTGGCTATATTTTGTAAGTGCATTGGGAAATTTATGTAAGCTGTTTTTACTATGCAGGCTGGATAAATAAATAAAAGCCACGTTATATTGTCGAAATTTTATTAAAATTGGTGGGTTAGTCACTGCAGTGATGGGTTTCTGTGGACTGCCTATTAAAGGGGCATGGTAAACCCGATTTCATAGTTACTCCGGTTGTAGAGGCGAGGAGGGTAACTCCCGGGGTAGTGTTAGAGTTTACTTCACGTCGAACCCCCACGTGAATGTGTAACTCGGCCAACGCCAAGGAACGGCTTGTTCTCAAAACTAGAATGTGTTTAACATGTAAATATCTTAACAACCTTAGCGGACTCGGTTAGATGCCTCGGCCAAGGTATCCCCGAGGACTAGATTTTGGCTTGAGCCATGTTTTTAATAAAGGTTATAAGCCTTGACAACTGTTTTGGTAAATTACAAATGTTTTATGGTTTAAGAAAGAAATTGAAAACCTTATGAAATGGTTTGTGATTTGTTGTTTAAACTTGCTTCCATTTTACTCGCCTTTAGATATTTATGATAATGTCTGTTTACTCATTGGGATTGCAAAATCTCACCCACCTCCTGTCCAAACATTTCAGGTCTGTGGTAGCTTGTAGATACCTTATTTTGTCAAGGATTCTAGTTAACATCTCTACCACACAGACAGTAGGTTTATAGCACCAACACTAGGTGTATTTTGGGCCACTTGTCATTGTAACCATTATTGTACATTATAACTTTGTAAATTTTTGTATGTGTGAATTTATATTACTTACACATTACAAAAGATTTCTTACACGTATTTCTATAAATATTGTTTTATATAAAAAATACTATATTTTAATCAATATTTTGAATAGTGATATTTATCTATAAATCCTTTTAAAATATTTTTGTCTTTTGATTTACTTGAGTAGGAAACTACTAGAAATTGTTTAAAATGGAATGTTTAAAAACGATTGCTTACAGAAAAGGCAAGAAACTTATATGTAAGCCTTGCGGAGTTCTGATTGGCATTTTGGGTAATAAGTGTCAATTGGGACGTCGCGGCGGTTGTCATGGGCCCGAGGGAGGTTCCGGGTCGTGACAATTCGATTGGTATCAGAGCTTTTGGTTTAAAAGCTTATGGTTTTGAAAGAAGTTTTTGATTTCTAAAGTTCTTGGATTTAAAGTTATTTTAAAATAATTTACAATGTCAGTGTGGCCCAGTTAAGATTAGTTAGTTGCATGTAGTTGCATATAGAGTCTTAAGTTGTCTAAACCAATTTCGTTCTTTTTGTAGATCATTATGCCTCCTCGACATGAGCTACCACCTATTACTAGATCTACTGGTAGGGGAAGAGGTCACCCCAGACAGAGTCAACCGGATTCCATAGAAAAGGAGTCGGCTGCGTATTCTTTTAGAGCAGTTCCTACTGCTGAGTCTACGGACCTTCCTGTACCTCCTCCACCACCTGTTGCTACTCCTGGCGTACCTGCCATGACACTCGAGGCAACTCAGGCATTAGCGGCTTTTCTCGTTGCTCTTACAGTTCAGGCTCAGGCTGGTCCAGTTCCACCCGCTGATTCCCCTGTAACAGCCCAAGTACCACCACCTCCTATTCCACCCCAAACACCGAATGTCTCCATTTCTAAGAAATTGAAGGAAGCTAGACAGTTGGGTTGCGTCTCATTTACTGGTGAGTTGGATGCGACCGTAGCTAAGGATTAGGTTAATCAAGTTTCGAAGACTCTTTCTAATATGAGATTAGTTGACGACATGAAGCTAATGGTGGCTACTAGAAAAGGGCCCGTACCTGGTGGAATTCGGTGAAGTCCCGTTCCACTACTCCTCAGACATGGTCTGACTTCCTCAGAGAATTTGATGGTCAGTATTTTACTTACTTTCATCAAAAAGAAAAGAAAAGAGAATTTCTGAGCTTGAAATTAGGAAATCTAACTATAGAGGAGTACGAGACTCGTTTTAACGAGTTGATGTTATATGTGCCGGATCTGTGAAATCTGAGCAGGATCAAGCCAATTATTTTGAGAAAGGGCTCCGTAATGAGATTAGGGAACGGATGACAGTGATTGGTAGGGAGCCACATAAAGAAGTTGTGTAGATGGGCTTACGGGTTGAGAAGCTCGCCATTAAGAATAGACGGATCCGAGCTGAGTTCGTAAAGAGAAGAAATCTGCCTACGTTCCCGAGTCAGTCTTTAAAGAAAGGCAGAGATTCGACATCTACTGCAGGAAGTACTACCTCAGCGTCTGTGGCATCCACTAGACCTCCATCTCAGCAGTCACAGCCGAGATCTTCTAGATTTGATCGGCCAGTGATGAGTAGTCAGGGGAGGACTTCATGAGGATTGGACAGATACCGTAATTGCGGAGGATTTCATGTTGGGTCATGTAGACATCCTGTAAAGTGTTTTCAATGCGGCCAATAAGGGCATATCAAGAGAGATTGTCCTCAGTTGAGACGGGGTACAATAACTACTTCTACTCCTCCGACTTGTCCTAGTATACAGCGGAGAAACACTTCGGGATCACAGTCCAGACAGGGCCTAGTGATACGATCAAGCATGGGGAGTAATACCCCAAAGCATCCATCTTCCAGCCCGCAGCCCCAGATTTCGACTAGGGTCTTTGCAGTAACTGAGGATGAAGCACAAGTTCGACCTAGCACAGTGACAGGTACTATGATTATGTTTGATAGAGATGCACATGTTTTGATAGATTCGAGTTCTGATAGATCATACGTTAGTATATCATTTGCATCATTCTCAGATAGGAACTTGTCACCATTAGAGGAAGAGATTGTAGTGCATACTCCTCTAGGCGAGCGGTTAGTAAGAAATACGTATTATAAAGACTGTGGTATTAAAGTTAGGGAAGAAGAATTTATGGGTAATTTAATCCCTTTGAAGATTCGAACTTTGATTCGATCTTGGGTATGGATTAGTTGTCCACTCATCAAGCAAAGGTAGATTGTTTTAAGAAAGAAGTGATTCTCCAGAGTTAGAGGGAGCAGAAGTTGTATTTACGGGGGAGCGTAGAGTATTACCGTTTTGTGTAATCTCGGCCCTCAAAGCTTTGAAATTGGTATGAAAGGGATATCCGACATACTTGGCTCACGTGATTGATATATCGAGGGAGGAACCTAAGTTAGAGAATGTCCCCGTAGTAAGTGAGTTCCCTGATGTATTTCCTAATGAATTACCGGGACTTCTTCTCGATTGTGAGTTAGAATTCACCATTGATTTATTTTCAGGTACTACCCCTATCTCTATTCCTCCATATAGAATGGTTCCAGTAGAGTTGAAAGTACAATTGCAAGAGTTAGTGGACAAGGGTTTTATACACCCTAGTAAATCTCCGTGGGGAGCACCGGTTTTATTTGTGAAAAAGAAAAACGGTACACTTCGGTTATGTGTAGATTACCGACAACTTAACAGAATGACCATTAAGAACAAGTATCTATTGCCGAGGATTGAAGATCTTTTCGATCAATTAAAGGGAGCTACAGTGTTTTCTAAGGTTGATCTAAGGTCTAGGTATCATCAGTTGAGGATTAAAGAACAGGATGTACCCAAGACAACGTTCAAGACTCGGTACGGTCATTATGAGTTCTTGGTCATGCCTTCGGGTTAACTAACGAACTGGCGGCTTTTATGGATCTCTTGAACAGGGTGTTCCACCCTTACTTGGACAAGTTTGTTATTGTGTTCATTGATGACATCCTGGTTTGCTCGAGAGATAATGATGAGCATGCTACCCACTTGCGTATAGTATTATAGACTTTGCGGGAAAGACAGTTGTATGCAAAGTTTTCGAAGTATGAGTTTTGGTTACAAGAAGTGGTATTCTTGGGACACGTAGTATCGGGAGCTGGAATATATGTTGATCCCAAGAAGATAGAGGCAATTTTACAATGGTAGCAACCTAAGATGGTGACAGAGATTCGTGATTTCCTCGGATTAGTCGGTTATTATCGGAGGTTTGTTTAGAGGTTTTCCTTAATAGCAGATCCTTTGACCCGTCTAACTCGTAAAGGAGTTAAGTTTATGTGGGATGATGTTTGTGAGAATCGATTTCAGGAGCTAAAGAACCGGTTAACCTCCGCTGCCGTTTTAACACTTCCTGTGAGTGGTAAGGGATTTGTGGTGTACAGTGATGCCTCAAAGTTGAGGTTGGGGTGCGTATTGATGCAGGATGAAAAAGTTGTGGCTTATGCTTTTAGACAGCTAAAGAGGCATGAAGCAAATTACCCTACCCATGATTTAAAGTTAGTAGCAGTGGTGTTTGCTTTAAAATTTTGGAGGCATTACTTGTATGGTGAGCATTGTCGGATATTTACGGATCACAAGAGTTTAAAATATTTGCTCACCCAAAAGGAGCTTAATTTGAGGCAAAGGCGATGGTTGGAATTGATTAAAGATTATGACTTGGTGATAGACTATCATCCGGGAAAGGTGAACGTTGTAGCAGATGCCTTAAGTCGTAAGTCTTCATCGTCTTTAGCAGCACTTCAGAGTTGTTATTTTCCAGCATTAATAGAGATGAAATCTCTTGGGGTCTAGTTAAGAAATGGTGAGGATGGATCCTTATTGGCAAACTTCATTGTGCGACCTTCGTTACTTAATCAGATCAAGGACATTCAGAGGTTTAATGATGAGTTAAGAAAAAAAATTCAAAAACTGACCGATGGGGGAGTCAGTGAGTTCAGATTTGGAGAGGATAACATCTTGATGTTTAGAGATCGAGTTTGTGTTCCTGAGGGAAACCAGTTGAGACAGACGATCATGGAAGAAGCCCATTCATCTGCCTATGCATTACATCCCGGAAGCACCAAGATGTATAGGACTATCAGGGAGAATTATTGGTGGCCGGGTATAAAGCGAGATGTAGCAGAATTCGTAGCAAAGTGTCTCGTATGTCAGCAAGTTAAGGCAGAGCATCAAAGGCCAGTAGGTACACTTCAATCTTTACCTGTTCCCGAGTGGAAATGGGAGCATGTAACTATGGATTTTGTTTTGGGACTACCACGGACACAGAGGGGAAAAAATGCGATCTGGGTGATCATAGATCAGTTGACTAAGTCCGCTCACTTTTTAGCTGTCCATAGTACATACTCTATTGAGAAGCTGGCTCAACTTTATATAGATGAGATTGTGAAGCTACATGGAGTTCCCGTTTTTATAATGTCAGACCAAGATCCTTGATTCACTTCTCGATTTTGGCCGAAATTTCAAGAAGCTCTCAGAACCAAATTGAAATTTAGCCTTACTTTTCACCCATAGACGAATGGTTAGTCAGAGAGGACTATCCAGACTATGGAGGATATGTTGAGGGCTTGTGTCATGGATTTTCTTGGAAGTTGGGATAGACACTTGCAGTTAGTTGAATTTGCTTATAACAACAGCTTCTAGTCTAGCATTGGTATGGCACTATACGAAGCTTTATATGGAAGGAGATGTCGTACTCCACTTTGTTGGGACGAAGTGGGTGAAAAGAAGTTAGTTAGTGTGGAATTGATCGAGCTAACTAATGACAAGATCAAGGTTATACGAGAGAGGCTAAAGGTAGCCCAGGATAAGCAGAAAAGCTATGCAGATAAACGGAGAAAGGACTTGGAGTTTGAGATCGATGATAGAGTTTTTCTTAAGGTTTCTCCTTGGAAAGGTAATAATCTGAATGCTTTGTGGTATTAAGTTTTATTTGATTATATTATTGTGGTAAATTATGATATCTTGTTGGATAATGAAAGGTGTGATCTAGTTTGCAAAGTGAGGAAAGCTCAATCCGAGATACATTGGACCTTTTCGTATTATTGAAAGAATTGGGCCAGTGGCGTATAGACTAGAACTACCTTCGGAGTTAGATCAGATCCACAACGTTTTCCATGTCTCCACTCTTAAGAAATATGCACCAGATCCCTCTCACATCCTCGAAGCACCTCCGATCGAGTTGCATGACGATTTGAAGTTCGAGGTGCAACCTGTGAGTATTTTGGATCGAAAGGATCGAGTACTGAGGAACAAGAGTATTTCAATGGTCAAAGTGTT
>NW_017234730.1:89195-122650 GCF_000208745.1 Theobroma cacao
AAAGCCACGTTATACTGTCGAAATTTTATTAAAATTGGTGGGTTAGTCACTGCAGTGACGGGTTTTCGTGGACTACCTATTAGAGGGGTACGGTAAACCCGGTTTCATAGTTACTCCGATTGTAGAGGCGAGGAGGGTAACTCCCGGGGTAGTGTTAGAGTTCACTTCACGTCGAACCCCCACGTGAATGTATAACTCGGCCAACGCCAAGGAACGGCTTGTTTTCAAAAATAGAATGTGTTTAACATGTAAATATCTTAACAACCTTGGCGAACTCGGTTAGATGCCTAGGCCAAGGTATCCCCGAGGACTAGATTTTGGCTTAAGCCATGTTTTTAATAAAGGTTATAAGTCTTGACAACTGTTTTGGAACATTACAAATGTTTTATGGTTTAAGAAAGAAATTGAAAACCTTATGAAATGGTTTCTGATTTGTGGTTTAAACTTGCCTCCATTTTATTCACCTTTAGATATTTATGATAATGGTTGTTTACTCATTGGGATCGCAAAATCCCACCCACCTCCTTTCCAAACATTTCAGGTCTGTGGTAGCTTGTAGATACCCTATTTTGTCAAGGATTTCAGTTGACATCTCTACCACACAGGCAGTAGGTTTATAGTATCAACACTGGGTGTATTTTGGGCCACTTGTCATTGTAACCATTATTGTACATTATAACTTTGTAAATTTTTGTATGTGTGAATTTATTTTACTTACACGTTACAAAAGATTTCTTACACATGTTTCTAGAAATATTATTTTATATAAAAAATGCTATATTTTAATCAATATTTTGAATAGTGATATTTATCTATAAATCCTTTTAAAATATTTTTGTCTTTTGATTTACTTGAGTAGGAAACTACTGGAAATTGTTTAAAATGGAATGTTTAAAAACTATTGCTCACAGAAAAGGCAAGAAACTTATATGTAAGCCTTGCGGGGTTTTGATTGGCATTTCGGGTAATAAGTGTAAATTGGGACGTCGCGGCTATTGTTATGGGCCCGAGGGAGGTTCTGGGTCGTGACAGATGAAGTATGGAAGTAAGACTTTTCAAGGGTTTTAAAGTGAGAAAGTGAAAGAGCACAAAGGTTTTATGAAAAAGTGCACAGAAGCATGAAAATTGGAACTAGAAAGAGAAAGTTATGGAAGTTTTAAAGCAAGCTTCCATGGAGGATAAAAGAAATGTGAAAGGGGAGGAAGAAGAGGAAGGAAAAGCTACTAAGTTGCTGGAGCTCAGATATTTATGCTTCAAGTTAATCAAAATTTTTACCGAAATTACCAAAATGCCCTTAACATGTTCGCTTTGTCTTCCTCCCATCCTTTGTGAAACCTTTTTAGTCTTTTGACACTGAAACAAAGTCCATAATAGTCTAAAGGTACTCGGATTCATGAAACTTAAAAATTTTGACCCGAGATGCAAAATGACCATTTTGCCCTTATCGTGGAAATTATTATTATTTTTATCTTCCTCATTTTATTTACCATCTTAAACATTACTCATTCATTCTTTAGGCCTATTTGGACCTTAATAGCATAAAAAAACCCACTCGTAGGATCTCACGAAGAGAAATTACGAAATTACCCCTGGTCCGCATTATCTCATCTACTTATAGTTATGTGCCTATGGAGATTGAGATTTCACAGGTTCACTTATGAATTACCCTTTTAACTTAGTAATCAACCTCAATTAGCATCGTTAAAACTTTATTAGCCACCGTATCAAAATATAGGGTTCTACAAATACATCACATGCCACAAATCAATTGGGAAATAAGCTTAATATTTCAAATACGTAATTCATCACATTATACATATCCCATAATATAGGAACACATGAGTTAATCACATTGGACAATTTCACAACATAAAGACATTTCATCAAGGGCTTGTTCCCAGACACATTTTTAAAGTAAAGAAAAATAAAGTTTTCAAACGATTCATTCAAACACATGTGCATTTATTCCAAAACATTTTTTAAATGCAAGTTCACTCAATTTAATGCCACCTTACAAGACTAGTGCCCGCAAAGTCTTAATCGAGGTAGCCCAGAAATATCGTTAAAACCTATATTTACCAGTAAGCAATAACAACCTCCATCAAGTCATAATTTGAATTAAATAATTCTAATAAATATGCATTATACAATCTATACTCTAACCCAACTTTTAACCTAGAATTCTAGTCTAATTGACAAACCCTTTAAACTAATTGTTCAAGTTTGAAGTTTCTTTACCTTGGTGCTTGAAGGTATAAAGATCAACCACACCTAGCAAATTTCAAGGAAAGGAAATTTGAAGAAACTTAGAAAATAAAGTCTAAAAATTACAAACCCATAAATTAAAAAATTCATGGGCTGAAAATATATACCTTCTAGCCTTAAAATGAAGATTTGAAGCCAAAAATCCAAGTGTTGTTGAATGTGGAGTAGAAATAGAAAATAAAGGAAAGGAAGATAGATTTTTCTTTCTCTCTCCTATGGTTTAGATGTGCTGAAAATTGGGGTTAGAAGTTGTAGGTTTGATGCACAAGAAGTTAGGAGAAGGAAGGAGTAAGAAAAGAAAAGGAAGAAAAAGAAAACAAGGAAAAGAAAATGAAAATCTTGATTTTCATGGTGGAGGAACAAAAATGGCATTGGGGGGAGATGAAGGAGGAAGATGATGCCTTGGACACAGTGGCCAGCCATGGGATAAGGATGGAGAGTCAAAGCTTCCTTTGGAAGCCTTGACCAAGCTTTATGGAAAATTACCGTTTTGCTTTCCAAGGGTTTCACCTTTTTTAATTGTATCATCCCACAATCTTTTAATTCCAATTTCTTTCCATTTTTCTTCCTTAACACTTGTACCAATAAAATATCAAATTTATGATTCAACGTGGTAACACCGTAATATTTAAATATTTACTTACCTGCGCTAGTTTTATTTAATAAAGACATGCGAGCCCCATTAATGTAATTTTTCTCTAAAATTTCCTCGTCCTTCTTCTCCCCCACTTAGATTGAGCATATATTTCTCCTTCATGAAAAATTTGGATACCGAATAAAATATTAATATTTTAATATTATTTTATTAAAAAAATAAAATTTTATTCCAAAATTTTTCACTAGCCTTTTGGGGCTCCAAAACATCTTACTTTGCCCCAATTCACATCCATATCAACTTTTATCTTGCAAATTTTTTCTTGATAAAAATGTTATTATTTTATTATTATTTCTTCGCATGCGAAATATTTTATCATAAAATACTCTTTTCACCCTTCTCCATCCTTTGGCACTTAAATCAGCATCCATTGACCCCTTTGTCTCGTTAATAAGGTCATATTGACTTCTATACGAGGGTATTGGGTGTCACAGTCACCCTTACTTAAAAGAATTCATCCTTGAATTGTCCTCTACGTCGGGTTGTTAATATCCCTCAATGATCCTATTTCATTTCCTTCTTTATAAGGACTCTTGATTTATGCACTTTGTTACCTTTCGTTCAAGTAAAACAATTTACAAGGTCAGGGTACGTAACTTATCTCTATTGACATCTTTGAGTCAGAACCACGGTACCCTTCATTATTGTTCTTTCTCTTACCATTAAGAACCCAAGTATGCCTTTAATTCTATTACTAACCTTAAACATATCTTTATTTCAATTCTTGTCAAACCTCTTGTCATTTATTCACCTTATCCCCGTACACTATTACACAACCTATGGCATCATAAACACACCTTATTCTGTCACGACCCAAATTTCGAGCCATGATCGACGCATGGGCCTAATGGAGATAGCCCACTAAGCCCAAGCAAGCCTATCTATATGACCTATTCAACATTTCATCAAAAGTTGCTAAAGTTATATTTCATAATTCCAATTCAAAATAATGCTAACCATTACCATCTCATTGTGGCATTACCAATCAAAATATGCGTATATTGTCTAAAATATATATCTTAATAATTTACATTGGGTTTGTCTATACACAACAAAAGGGATACTTGACTTCCAGCAGAGAGACTCGGTCGAAAGTTTAGCTATTGAATGCTGAGATACCTACCAAGGAAACGAATCTACGAGAACACCTCGACCTAGTTACCGGATACCTCCTGATCTGAAAACATAAAGTTGAAAATGGTGAGTATAAACCCAGTGAGTGAACAAAGGAAAGGAACAAGCAAACGATAAGGAAAGCTTAAAGAAATCATGATACACTTATTTTCAAAACAATGCAATTTAGTTTAGTTCTTATTAAAACCCCTCATTTAAACCTTTAATTAGTTAATCATTTGACGATAAAGGATCCATACACAACAAAAGATTTGAAGAGTGAAAACTTTAATAGCATCCAAGCAAGTCAAGTGAAATGACGGGTCCCACGTTGCAGGGAGATTGAATTTTCGCTGTAGCGAAATTTGGGCTCAAATTATCAGCTGGCTAAGGGTTTCTCACTAAAACCCCTCATTTCAAACTTGATTAAATAAATTCCTTAATGTTGAGAGTCCATGATCAATTATGGTGCTAAAGAAATGGAAAATGGGGCAGTAACCAAACAAGGTAGCAAGCAAAACAGAATGTTTCTTGCTACAATGACAAAATCAACTTGAAAATACTTAACAATTTCAAAGGTTCAACATGCAAGATTTCACATACATTACAACCATATACCATATTCATGAACTTCCTATTACATAAATATATACATATATATATATATATATATATATATATATATATATACACTTACATAACCACCAATACCACCACCACCTCACCCAACTCATGTGTAACCATCACATCGCGCACATAGCTGGAGTCAACATGTGCATCCCCCACATCATGCACAACTAATACCGGCATGTGCATCCCCCACTTCGCGCACAAGCAATATGATCATCCACACACCCGCAATCATCATCACCGGCATGTGCTCCCCCACATAGCGCACATGCTTGGTTATAATTACAACAATATTACTATCAATACATACCATATATATTTATATATATATATCAACATAATACAGGGCACATGGATTCATCACAGTCGCATTCCACAATGCAAAACGTTTCATTCAAAAGCTTGTTCCCATGCATATTTTAGAGAAAATAGATGAAATATTTCAATGGATTTAATCAAACACATATACCCTAATCCCAAAATATTTTAATGCAAGTTCACTCGCCGATATTTGTTAAATATTTACTCAATTCTAACTTCCTCTAATGGTCCAAATGGGGCGGTGGAGCTTCGTTGGAACCTATTATCATAATAGCATCACAATTAACTCAATTCACATAAATATAGTTCTAGAAGCTATCTCCTAAATCATGTTTTGCTAGTTTTTCCTAACAAGTTTCCAACTACCATTAAGTGGCTATCTATTTTCACTATTCTAATACACTAAAATGAATAAATCACCTTAACTACAAAACACTCACTGATCTAACCACCAACCATTCTCAGCAACTAAAAATATCAACTCAATTTCAATACTCACCTTGCTAGATTTGTAATTGGATTCCTTCTCAAGAATTCCAAAACTATTATAGATAGTCTTTCTTTCTTTCTTTAAAACACCTAGCTAGTGAGAGAAAGTATTAATTTAAGACTTTGGAAGGTTCTTAAGGTGAAAGAGTAAAAGAGCACAAAGGTCTTCTGAAAAGGTGCACAAAAGCATGAAATGTGAGACTAACTTAGGGGAGTTATGGAAGCTTGAAGAGAACTCCCATGGAAGATAAAGAAATGTGAGATGAAGAGAAAGATGGGAAGAAAAAGCTGCTAGAAACAAAATGAAGAAGGCTGCTAGAGAGTAGATATTTATAGTTAAAGCTTATCCAATGTTTCATGCAATTACAATAATGCCCTTAACAAGGCCACTTGTCTTCCTCCTTTTCTTATGCAATCTTTGTACTTTTTTGACACTAGGAAAAGGTCCAAAATCCTCTGAAAGAGGTCTCTTGAGTGGCCCCAAAAAGCCCTAGCTTCAAAAATCCCCTAAGCTTGTTATTTTTGAAAATTATGGTGAGGGTCGCGGCTCTCAATTTCCAGCACTGCGGAGCTCAAATATTCTATTCAAATATGTTCTTTTAGCACAGTACTTTCACTTCGACAAAGATTTTGACCATCTTCCCATCAGAACAAGGAAAAGTGCTAAACATCAAAGTTGTAACCCTGCCTCTTATATTTCTAATGGTCTAAAAATGATATTATTTGGACTTCTGTAGTTGAAGATATGCTAGAAAAACAAAAACATATGTAAATAGAGCAATAGCCCATTATGCACCTTTCTTCACCAATTGAAATCATTTTTTAATCTTACACCTATAACGATATAAAATAGTTATAAGTAACGTAAAACTAGCATCATTAGCTCAAATTAAACCTTTAAACATAAGTTTTACCTCTAGTTACTCATCTATGAAGGTCGAGGTTTCACATATTCATTCCTATACATTTTTCTAACATTATGGGGAGTTGAATTGTAATACCCTGTACTTTGATATGGTGACTAATAAAACTTATCGAATGCCAATTGAGGTTAATTATAATGTTTAAAAGTGATGAACGATGAAAGGAATAGTTTGGGTAAAATGTTCCAAACGCGAGGAAATAATAATAAAATAATAATATTTTTATCGGAGAAGAATTTGTGAGATAAAAAAAGTGATTTAGAAGTGAATTGAGGCATAATAAGGTATTTTGGGCACCAACTAGACAAGAGGATCGTGAGACCTCAACCTCTATGGACCTACAACTAGCAGTAGACGCGATAACACAAACTAGGGGCAATTTCATCATTTCTCATGGTGAGCTCGTGGAAGTAGCTCTCAAATGTTATCAAGGTCTAAATAGACCTATGGAATAAATGAATGATGGTCAAATAAATGAAGAAGATAGAAATACTGATAATTTTCACGATAAGGGCAAAATGGTCATTTTGCATCCAAGTCAAAATTTTTAAGTTTTCTTGAACCCAAGTGTTTGTAAACTATTATGGACTTTGTCTCAATGTCAAAGAAGTAAAAAGATTGTATAAAGGTAAAGGGAAGACAAAGTGACATTGTTAAGGGCATTTTGGTAATTTCGTGAGAAATTGGATAAACATTAGGCATAAATATCTAAGTTTCTAGCAACTTCTTCTTCTTTTTCTTCCATTCTCACATTTTCTCACCTTTCATCGAAGCTTGTTTTGAAACCTCCATAAACTTTCTCAAGTTAACCCCAATTTTCATGCTTTTGTGCACTTTTTTACAAAGTCCTTTGTGGTCTCTTACTCTTTCACCTTAAAACCCTCAAAAGCCTTTCCTTAATACCTTTTCTCACTAGTTGGATGTTCTAGAGAGAGAAAAAAAGATTTTTCACAATAGTTTGGAAGCTTTTGCAAAGGAATTCAATTACAAAGCTACCAAGGTGAGTAATGAAAATCGAGTTGATTGTTAAGTTGTTGAGAATGGCTAGTGGTTAGATTTGTGAGTGTTTTGTAGTTGAGGTGGTTTATTCATTTTGGTGTGACTAAAATAGTGAAAATAGATAGCCACTTAATGGTAGTTGGAAGCTAGCTAGGAATAACTAGTAGAACATTATTTAGAAGATAACTTTTAAAATTATGGTTATGTGAATTGAGTTGATTTGTGATGCTATTTTGTGTGATAGGTTCCAACGAGACCCCACATATCTATTCGTACCATTAGGGGGAGTTGAAGTCTATTTAAGAATCAACGAGGATCGGTGAGTGAACTTGCATTAAAATGCTTTGGGTTAAATGCACACATGTTTAAATGATTTACTTGAAAAGTATTAATTGTTTTTTTCTTTAAAATGTATACGAGAACAAGCTCTTCATGAAATTTTTGTGTTGTGAAAATGTGACTGCAATGAGTCCACGTACTTCTTTATTAAGTTGATATACATATATATGTGTGTTGTGCCTTGATAGGTAATATCGTGTAATAAATATAACCGTGCGTGTGCGGGGAAGGAGAGCACATGCCGGTAATGATGTGGGCGGGAGTGCGTGTGTGATATTGGAGTGTGTGAGTAGGGAGTGCGCATGATGATATTGAAGCGTGCAATTAGGGAGTGCACACTATGATATAGAAATGTGCGAGTAGGGAGTGCACGTGATGATATTACCTTATACGTGTAGGGAGTGCACATTGGCTGAGTGAGGTGGTGGTATTTGTGTTTATATATACATATTTGCATGTGCAAGAGAAAGTTATGAATATAGTACGTGGTTGCAATGTATGTGGAATCTTGCATATTGGACCTTGAAATTTTTCTAACTATTTTCAAATTGAATTGTATTGCAGCAAATGGCCTCTTTTTGTTATGAAAAGAAACTCTTCCTTGGTTGTTCTTATTCTCGTTGCAGCTAGAAACTTTCAACTTTGCGAGGTTGGCCACGGTTATACTTCTCACTGTAGCAAGAATCATTCTCACTGCAGCGAGAATCATGCTCGTTGTAGCAAGAAAACTCCTGTCAAGCTTGCTACCTTGCTTGGTTTCTGTCATATTTTCTACTTTTTTAACATCATGGTTTATCATGGATTTTCAACATCAAGGGATTAATTAATCAAGTTTGAAATGAGGTGTTTTACTAAGCTTAAACTAAATTGCATTGTTTTTGAACTTAAGTGCATCATGAATTTTAAACCTTCCTTAACGTTGCTTGTTCCCTTCTTATGTTCACTCACTGGGTTTATACTCATCTTTTTAAACTTCATGTTTTAGGTTTTCTAAGTTAAAGGTGATTGGATCCTAGGATGAGGTGCTCTTCTCTATCCATTGCTCGATAGCTTTAACATGATACTAAATGTTAGCAACCGTGTCCATAGTCACTCCGCTAATGGTGAAGGTCTAATTATGTGTATATGAATACTTGATGTTAAATATTAAGATTCGATTGTCAAGCTATATATGTATATTATGGTTGATGATGCCATTATGAATGCATAATTGGGTTTTATAAATTGTTTTCAAAGGAACGATATTGAACATTATGAATTTTGGATTCTAAAGAAATATGGATTAATGTATAATATTATAGAAATAGGCTTGCTTGGGCTTAATGGGTTGAACCCATTGGGCCCTTGCCTCGGTCATGGCCTGTAAATTGGACTGTGACAAACTTAGTATCAGAGATCTAGGTTTAGTTGAGTCCTAAGGATTCTTGTGTCTGTCAGCAGAGTTGTTGGTGTTCGTGTAGAGTCTTGTCCTTGGTTTGTGGGTCCACAACTCAAGTCACGGTCGGGAGGCTACATGGGCCCCTACTTCATTAAAAACCTACCTATTCTTATGATGTATAAATGAATAAGTAATTAATGATTGGTTGCGTATGTATTTAAAGGTGTGCCTGCTGCACATGCCATGTCTGGAAGAGAAGGTAGTCCCGATGCCCCTCACGATACTAGCGAGGGATCCTAGATTCCACTACTTAGAGTTAATATGTGCCTGAGGGTGGAAGCGTAACAAGTAACCCAACCTGATTTTTGAGTGCATCGATTTCCCCGAGAGATAGAATACTATTTAAGAGTTGAAGGAGCCTCGCAAGAATGGTGTGTAATGAAATCGATCTGAGGGCAAAAAAAAAAACTGCTAGTAATTATCGCTCTAGGAAAGTATCTGTATCTGTTGTTCGAGACTTTCCTCTAGGTTGTGGCAGAGGTGGTGCGCCTATGAGTAACGAGGAATGCATAAGAATACAGCAAGCTTGGATTAAGGATAAAATGAGAAAAATCTCAGGAAGTAGAGGAGGACCTGGAAGAGGATCCGTCGATGTGCTTGGACCAAGGCGAAGAGGATCCTAGTGACAATTAATATTTTTGTTGAAGTTTGTATCACTTTAAGTCTAGGTAGATGCGGTGTAAAGGAAATAGTAGTAGTTATTTGTACAAAGGAGTTAAGAGTTGGCTTTTATTTTGTATGACTCGAACGAATTATAAAGTAGCTGTTTAAATGACTGGATGTGTATGGGAATCTTTTGGTATGACAGAGGTAGACTAGCAATATAATTATTGAGGAATGGATATTCACCTTAGTGGCGTGGTTGGTCGCCTTAGATAAATATTAAGGATCGACATAGAAAGTCATTAATGGTATAAACAACTACGAGACTTGACAAATGATTACCAATTAATCGTGGAAAGGTGGAAATTGAAATCCTAGTTGCAGTTACAATTCGAAAGGATATGAGAGAAATTAATGAGACTATATATGACACTTTGAATGGTTAATGTGATTAAGTCGAGGATTGTAAACTTAAGTATTGAGGAAACTGTTACCCGATATTCCTGTGAATGAGAAATGTTAAGGGTATATGTTGGATAAACAGGAAAAGGGTCTAAAAGGATAATTCGTTGGTCAAGTATCTGTAGTGTGTAGGTAAGTCCAAAAGAGTTGTGCAATGCATAAAAGAAGAAAAAGACATGTAAGTCTTTTAACTGTTTCTTATAAAGTACGATTGGTGGTAAGAATGGAGGCACATGGTGCCATGACATTATAAATTGATAACTTGGCACGAATATAAACCATTGGGGGCAAATGATGGAACTTGAGGAAGATGAATTCTTGATTAGTAAGGATTGTAAGTATAAGGTGTTGAAAAGATGAACTATTTTCATGGCCTTTTATATTGAAATGTCAATAAGTTATTTGAGTTACAAGACAAGAAAGACAATTAATTATGAATGATAAGAATTGTGGGATGTCATGAATAATGAGTAGTTATGTGTGTGGTGCTATATATATATCTTGTGAAGTCGTTACACAATATGGAGAGGATGTCCTAAGGTGGGACTTAATGATTGATGATGAGTGTTAAAGGATAATATGAGTTGAAAGTATTGACTTGGCCTAATGCATATGACAAGCAAAATGAAGATACAAATGCTGATGGAAATTGTGGTATAGGCTTAAAGGGAAGCCATGAGGTTAAGAATGTTTGGTAAAATAGCCTTTAAAGGTAGAAGAATTGCTTCGATAAAGTTAAAAAAAAAAATTTAGCAGTTGCAATGCCGCAATGCTGACTGCCTAACGTTGTCGCGTTAAGAACCCCTCATGGCTAGGAAACCCGAGTAAATTGTGAGTTGCAACTCACAATTTGAATTATGGTCTTTGGTCTTGATGCTGAGCTTAGTTATTTGGAGTTCTAAATTCTAGGAAAAGTGTTTATATCAGGGAATTGAAAGGTTTCTTTAGTGCCTTATATATTGACATGTAAGAGAAAGAGGATTTAAAGAGTTCTTGAGATGGCTACATTAAGATAAATTACCATGTGGAGTGTTAAAATGACTAATATGTTGACTAAAGTCAAATCCTAAGATGTCACGACCCAATTTTCAGGCCATGACTGACGCATAGGCCTAATGGACGTAGCCCACTAAGCCTAAGCAATCCTATCTATATGACCTGTTTATCATTCCATCAAAGTAGTTAAAGTCACATTTCATAATTTTAATTCAAAATATTGATAACGATTGCCAACTCATCGTGGCATTACCAATCAAAATATACATATAAGGTCTAAGGCATACATCTTAGTACTTTACATCACATGTACATATTTACAACAAAAAATGGCTTTAGGATTCTAGCGGAGTGACCAAGGTGAAGGTGCGACTATGGAATGCCAAGTTCCCTACCAAGGATACGAATCTACAAGGACACCTCAACCTAGTTATTGGCTACCTCTTGATCTGAAAACATGAAGTTGAAAAAGGTGAGTATAAACCCAGTAAGTGAACAAGGAAGGGAACAAGAAAATGAGAAGGAAAATTTAAAGAAACCTTGATGAATTTATTTTTTCAAAAACAATGCAATTTAGTTTAGTTCTTACTAAAACCCCTCATTAAACCCTTAATGAGTTAATCACTTGGCGAAAAGGATCCATGCACAGTAAAGGATTCGAAGAGTGAAAACTTTAATAGTATTCAGGCAAGTCAAGTCAAGTAAAACGATGGGTTCTCGCTGCAGCGGAATGCCTTTCCGCTGCAGCGAAATTTGGGCTCAAATTATCAACTGGACTAGGGTTTCTCAACTGGCCAAGGGTTTCTCTTTAAAACCCCTCATCTCACACTTAATTAAGTAAATTCCCTAATGTTGGGAGTCCATGATCAACTATGGTATTACTGAAATGGAAAATGGGATAGCAATCAACAAGGTAGCATGCAGGACAAAAAGTTTCTAGCTGCAACGAGAATGCATTCTTGCTGCAGCGAGATTCGGGCCGCAAAACAGAATGTTTATCGCTGCAGTGAGAATGCATTCTCGTTGCAGCAAGAACAAAGCTAGTATAACCCTCCAAATTCGAGACTTTTTCGCTGCAGCGAGAAACAGGACACCAACAACAAATTTTCATTCTCTCAAGGAAAGGCCATTTAGCTACAAAGACAAAATCAACTTGAACATGGTTAGAAATTCTCAAGGTTTAACATACAAGATTCACATGTATTACAACCATATACCATACTCATGAACTTTCTATAGCACACATATTTATATATATATATATACACACATCATCATGTATAGCATCCCACCATTATCAGCTCATGTGCACTCCCCACTTGCACATAGCTGGGTCATCATCAGCTCATGGGCACTCCACACTGCACATAGCTAGGTCATCATCAGCTCTTGTGCATTCCCACACGCACATAGCTGGGTCATCATCAACTCATGTGCACTCCCACATTCACATAGTTGGGTCATCATTATCACATAAAAAAAAACATCCAATGCATATTATACATATCAACATATTGTGATAACACATGAACCATTATATGGCACACTTTCACAAGATAGAAACATTCACCAAAGGCTTGTTCCCTAGGTAGATTTTAAGGAAAAGTTGGATAAAATCATTCAAATGTTTTGTGCAAATGCATTCACATTTCCAAAATAATTTTGAAATGCAAGTTCACTCACCGATATTCGTTAAATCTTTACTCAACTCCAATTTCCTCTATTAGTCAAAATGGGTTGGTGGGGCTTCGTTGCAACCTATCATCACATTAGCATCATCACCATCAACCCAACTTGGCATTAACACTATTCCAAAGCTATTTTCTAAATTGAGTTCTACTAGTCATTCGTACTAGCTTCCAACTACCATTAAATGGCTATTATTTGCACTACTCTAGTCACACTAAAACAATGATTAAACAATCTCAATAATAAAACACTCACAAATCAAATTACTAGACCTTATCAACAACTAAAAATAATTTTAATTCATTACTCACCTTGGTAGCTTTGTAAATTTGATATTCTTTCCAATAATTTTCAAGCTATTATAAAAGCTCCCTTTTTCTCTCTCTAAACACCTAGCTAGTGAGAGAAAGTATGGAAGTAAGATTTTTCAATTTTAAAGTGAGAGAGTGAAAGAGCACAAAGGTTCTATGAAAGGGTACACAAAAGCATAAAAAATGGAGCTAGCTTGAGAGAGTTATGGAAGCTTGAAGAGAACTCCAATGGAGGATGAAGAAACGTGAGAAGGAAGAAGGAAGGAGAAGAAGTTGTTGGAGAATGAAGAAGCTACTGGGAGAAAAGGATATTTATAACTCAAGCTTATCGAACTCCACTTAAATTATGAAATGCCCTTAGCAAGTTAACTTATTTTTCTCTAATCCTTTGTGCAATCTTTACTCTTTTGACACTGAGGCCAGGTCCATAGTAGTCTCGAAATACTAGGTTCACGAAATCTTAAAAATTTTGACCCAAGATGAAAAATTTTTGCCCCTACCTTGGAAATCATCATTATTTTTATTTCATCATTTACCTTTATTTTCATCATTCATTTATGCCTTAGGCCTACTTAGGCCTTAATATTGTTCGACAACATTCTTCTAGGGGTTCACTAAGAAAATGACAAAATTGCCCCTAGTCTGGGTTATCGCGTCTGCACCTAGTTACGGGCCTATAGGGGTCGAGGTCTCACATAAGAAATAAAAAAGACAAGAGATTAAGCCTTGTTAAAGGCTAAGGAAAAAGTGAATGAAAGGTTAGATGAATGTATGAGGCATCGACAAGGGATGTCAATACCAAATGATGAAATTGTGAATAAAGGATTACAAGGGTAGCATAGCAAATGAGTTAACATAAAGTATTGCTATGAAGATTTACAAATCTTGTCTTTATTTAGTTTAATGAAGAGGATTAGTAACAATACAAGGCTGATTACGTGGCATGCTAGAAACCCTTGGGGATAAATTGAAGTATGAATAGTTGAGCATGCATTTAAATATCTTGGTGAATAAGTGCATGCCTTTTTGGAATGATATGCTCAGAAGATTAAAGAGCCAATAAGTGATTAAGTGTTTCAAGAATGCATAAACATCCTTAAGAAGGAATTACCAATCATACGTTGCAAGTATAACTTCTAGAAAATTTAAACTTGCTAAAGACCCTAACGACTAAACTAGGGGTTAAATAATTATATGCGGTGAGACATAAGTTTAAGGTGGCTATTTGCAAGGAAATACTCAAGAGGAATCCTGCTATGCATCTTGCGAAAACAAGCATTAAGTTATGTTGTTACAAAATGGGAAGTTGTAAGCTGAAAGTGATACTCACATTGACATTGAGAGGTATTTGAGAAGAACCTTGTTTCCAGTCTTGTAATTTTGAGTACATATAGTTAATTGACTAAGGGATAATGATGTTTTATTTGTGTGAAAGAGTAGTGCAAAAGATGATTAGAGGTAATCCTGATAATGAAGTCAGATAATGAAAACCTCTTAATGTATGATTAGAGTTCGAAAACACATGAGGCAAGCATGATCTGAATGAATCTAGGTCTTAAGTGACTAGTTAATCTCGAATTGCAAAAAGGATATAATCTATATGCTAGAGGCATGAAAGATAATTGAAAAATAAGGATGGCTTGTAGGGATTGTGGTATTACATAAGATGCAATGATCAAGTAAGAGATAAATCTTGGAAAGATCAATGAGGTTATAAAGCATATACGAATACCGGATTGTAATTTAATGAAAATGAAATTTGGCAAGTGAGAGGTGACTAATGACATTATCATGCAAGGATATATAGTATAATGATATTAAAGCATATAATTGGAAATGATAAGAAAAGAGTATGGGCATGTAAAGGACGTGAAGCTATGCATAGGCATAATGAGAATTCTTATGGATTACGTAAGAGATAACTTATGGTAAGATGCGAGTGGAATGGTGATTTAAACATATAAAAAGGGTAATCTGAAATTGATTATATCCCAATGATCATAGATTAAATATGAGAACGTTGACATGAACTATGAAGATTATCATATTGAATCTTGGTTATGGATGGGAACGAACAAAGAGAAATTAGTCTGAAGGCACTTGAAAACAAGGATCCCCACACATAATAAGGAATTATGACACTTAAATGTGCAGATACATACATGTGTGTGGAATTGATGACGTGGCCAACTAAAATGAAGAACTGTTTTTAGAAATTCGAGATTTGTACTTGATATATTTGATGAGTTGTATGGATAATACAATGATAAGAAATCCCATCAAAAGTGGAACTATATTGATATAAGAAATTTTGGAGAAATATCCAAGGAAATGTAATCTATGGCGTGGTTAAGCCATATAAGATGGATAAGTATGATTACGAAGATTTAAGTTGCATAAATACGAAATAAACATGAAGAGTGAGGGAATGTTAAAAATATGTGTAGGAATGAATAGGGTGTGTTTATGATGCCATAAGTTATATAATGGTGTATGGGGATAAGGTGAATGAATGATGAGAGGTTTGGTAAAAATCGAGATAAAGGTATGTTTAAGGTTAGTAATGGAATTAATGGCATACTTGGGATCTTAATGATAAGAATGAATAATTGAGAAGGGTACCGTGGTTTGGACTTAAAGATGATAATAGATATAAGATACGTACCCTAATCTTGTAAAGTGTTCTAGTCAAATTGAAGGTAATGAAGTGTGTAAATCAAAATTCCCTATGAAGAAGGAAATGGAATAAAATCATTGAGGGAGATTAACAACCCGAAGTTTAGGAAAATTTAAGGATGAATTTTATTTGAGCGGGGGAGACTGTAATACCCCGTACTTTGATATGGTGAATAATGAAGCTTATCGGATGCCAATTGAGGTTAATTATAATGTTTAAAAGTGATGAAAGATGAAAGGAATAGTTTAGGATAAAATATTCCGCACCCGAGGAAATAATAATAAAATAATAACATTTTTATCAGAAAAGAATTTGCAAGATAAAAAAAAGTGATTCGGAAGTGAATTGAGGCATAATAAGGTATTTTGGGCACCAAGGAGACAAGAAGAGTGTGAGACCTCGACCTCTATAGACCCGCAACTAGCAGTAGACGCGATAACACGGACCAGGGTCAATTTCATCATTTCTCATGGTGAGCTCCTAGAAGTAGCTCTCAATGTTATCAAGGTATAAATAGATCTAAGGAATAAATGAATGATGGTAACATAAATAAATAAGATAGAAATACTGATAATTTTCACGGTAGGGGCAAAACGGTCATTTTGCATCCGAGTTGAAATTTTCAAGTTTTCGTGAACTCGAGCATTTATAGACTATTATGGACTTTGTCTCAGTATCAAAGAAGTAAAAAGATTGTGTAAAGGTAAGGGGAAGACAAAGTGACCTTGTTAAGGGCATTTTGGTAATTTCGTGAAAAATTGGATAAACATTAGGCATAAATATCTAAGTTTTTAGCAACTTTTTCTTCTTTTTCTTCCATTCTCATGTTTTCTCACCTTCCATGGAAGCTTTAAAATACCCCATACTTTGATATGGTGATAAATAAAGTTGATCGGATGCAAATTGAGGTCAATTAAAATGTTTAAAAGTGATAAAAGACGAAAGGAGTAGTTTAGGATAAAATATTTCGCACGTAAAAAATAATAATAAAATAATAATAATTTTATCAAAGAAGAATTTGTGCTATAAAAGGCGATTCGAAAGTCAAGTGAGGCATAATAAGGTATTTTGGGTAACAAGGAGACAAGATAAAATTTTTGGAATAAAATAATATTTTTATTAATTAAATAATATTAAAATATTAATATTTCACCGGATGTCGAAATCAGTCATGAAAAAGGGTCATATGGTTGATCCAAGTGGGGGAGAAGAAATACAAGTGAATTTTTGTAGAAAAAAACGATAAAAGTGAAATATGTGTGTTTTGTTAAGTCAAGCCATTGCGGATAAGTAAATATTTAAATATTGTGGTAATACTGCATTGAGGTACAATTTTTATATTTTGGTGGTACACGCATCGAGAAAGGAAGTTAGATGAAAATTGGAATTTTTAGACGTAATAAAAAGATCGAATTTAACATATAAAAGTTAAAGGATATGTTATGGAAATTAATGAGAAAAATAAAATTAACATAGAGTAAAGTAATAATAGTATGTGTATGAAATAAAATAAAATAAAATAAAATATTATAGGACCAACATGGGCAGCTTCCCATGTGGTCAATAAAAGAGTCAAAGACTCTTGGTGAATTGGAGGGGGGGGCGGCCATGTGGAACACATAGTGAAGGAAGAAAAAAAATTTGATGTGGCTGGCCATGATGGAATGTTGTGGAAATTTGTGGAACATTCAAGAAAGAAATAAAAATATATATGTGTAATTGACCAAGCTAAGTGAAGAAGACCAAGAAGAAGAGAGAGGTCGGTTAAGGGAGAAATAAAAGAGCAAAGGAAGAAGAAAGAACAAAGAGCAAGAAAAACAAAAAGAAAACCGTGCATGAGAAAGGAAAACAAAAGGAAAAGAGAGTTGAGTTGAGGGGCTGTTTTTGCTACCATTCAAGAAGGGAAAGAGAGCCATTTAAAGGCTGGTTTTGGAGGCTGAAAAGAGCCATTTTTCTGCTGGTTTTGGCTAGAAAGTGCCATTTTTCTGCTGATTTTGGAGGCCAAAAAGTGCAGAATTTTGCAGCAGAAAATTTAAGGTTTGAGGTGCTGTTTTGATGGTTAATTGTGGTTGTTTTGGCTTCAAATTTTTTTGAAGGAAAGGTGCAGCTTAGCTGCTGAAATTTGAAGGAAAAACAGAGCAGCATAGCTGCTGATTTTGAAGTAAAAAGGAGCAGCTTTAGTTGCTGAAAATTTCTAGATTGAAAGACAATAAGTGTGACCGGTGGTGAGAGGGAGAGAAAGGAAGAGAGTGGATGGTTTGTGCATGTGAAGAGAAGAAAAAGGAAGACAACAAGGCTGTTGGTCTGCTGGAGGAAGAAGGAAGAGAAAGAAAGAAAGAAAAGAAAAGAAAATAAAAGAAAAGAAAAGAAAGGAAAAGAAAATAACAAGGAAAATGGGCATGGCCCAACAAGCAAGGAAAATTGGACATGATCCAATAAAGGAAGAGTGGACATGACCCAGTTAAAAAGAAATGGGAGAAGTCTATGAATAAGTGTCCAAAAACAACAAAGGAAAAAAATCCAAAAGAAAAGGAAGGTGGAGATTTGCGCCAACCTGGCTTAATTGGGTAAAATTTCTTTACTCTTCACCATAATTTATTTTGAAATTGGACTATATGGAGGCTAAATTATTTTATTTAATTATGCATTAGTTAATTGGTGATATGAAATAAATTTAAATTGCTTAGAAGGTTGAAATAGGTACTAAATACCGTAAGTAAGTTACCGGTGTTAATACTCTAAAGAATTACGTGAACGAATGATGCAATTAATTATAATAAAAATATATTAAGATGTGAATTAGACGAGTAGATTTATGATAGAATGAGAGAGAGAAAAGAAGAATTGATTCACTAAATGTATTGAATTTAAATGGTTGCTACGAAAGCATGTTGAACGAAGTAGGTGACGGGTGATTACGTATAATTATACGCATATACGAAGTAATAGCGACGTAAAAATCCCGCTATTGTGAACTGAGTAATCTATTCATCAAATTTTATTATCTAAAGTATGTTTTTAATTGATTTTGATGAAAATTTATGAAAATGAAATTAAATGGCAAATCTTGAGTTTTACAAACAAAATGTATCTACATGAAATGATTTTATAAAATTGTTTTTAAAATTGAATGATGATTTTGAAAAAATAGAGTAATTGGAGACCACTTGTTATGTTGTAAAATTTATGATTTGAATAAATAGCTTATGATAATATTTGCATGAATGGCTGAATGGGTATTTATGTTTAAATATATGAAATGTGTATTTAGCCTTGAAAGGTTGTGAATTACAATAATTGCCATGTCATGCTAGAATGAATTTTATTGTATGGTGGGTTTAGCTTGCTGCAGTGGGCAAATTCTGTGGACCAGCCTATTAAAGGAGCACAGAATCCGAATATATATATGTACTTCAGTTGGAGAGGCGGTAGGGTATCTCCTGAGGTATGGTTAGAGTTCACGTCACGCCGAACCACCTCGTGATGATGAACTCCGCTAAAGCCAANAGCTTATGATAATATTTGCATGAATGGCTGAATTGGTATTTATGTTTAAATATATGAAATGTGTATTTAGCCTTGAAAGGCTGTGAATTACAATAATTGCCATGTCATGCTAGAATGAATTTTATTGTATGGTGGGTTTAGCTTGCTGCAGTGGGCAAATTCTGTGGACCAGCCTATTAAAGGGGCACAGAATCCGAATATATATATGTACTTCAGTTGGAGAGGCGCGTAGGGTATCTCCTGAGGTATGGTTAGAGTTCACGTCACGCCGAACCACCTCGTGATGATGAACTCCGCTAACGCCAAGGAACAGCTGTGTTTTTCTCAAACTAAAAATATGTTTTACATGTATACGAAATTTTAACAGCCTTGGCGAGCTCGAGTGTACACCTCTGATCAAGGTGTCGTCGAGTACTATTTGATGGCATGAGCCAAATGTTTATGAAAATCATAAGCCTTAATGAGAAATTAAATGAAATACAACTGTTTGCATGGGTTGGGATGAATTTTCAAATTGTGAAATACTCAAAAATGATGGGATATTTGAATTGTCTCCTTTTACTCGGCTTTAGCTTATTTAAATGATGTTTGTTTACTCCCTAGGATTTTATAATCTCACCACCCTCCTTTCCACCCATTTCAAGATCAGAGTAAGCTGTAGATAGCTGATTCCATCGAGGGCTTCTATTGGATTAGCGTCCTCCACACAGTAGGTTCATAGTTTCTTTAATTCTAGTTATTGTGGGTCCACTTGATATTGTAAATTTAATAGTTTATTGTGTTACAGTAAGAATGAATTTATTTTGTTTTTACGTTACAAAAAGTATTTACGTATAACTCTAAAATTACTGTTTATAAGAAAATAAAATATTTTATTGAATATTTTGTTTTATCTTCTTATTATATTCAAATAATTATAATTTTATTTTTAATAAAGGTGTTAGATGGTTAAGCTTATTTTTGAATATGAATTATGCGATTGGTACTTGTTTTCTACCCTTTTAACTGGTTTCGAAATTTTCAGTGGAAAATGACCAAAATGCCCCTATGAGACAAAATTTTTATTTTATCAGTTTTAAGTTGGAAATAGCTCAAAATCCTTTAAAACATAATATTTGGCAATAGTTACGCACCGAGGAAAATGAAAAACTGATATTAAGCCTTACGGGGTTCCGGTTGGCATTCCGGGAGATGAGTGCCCATCGGGGCACTACGACGTTTGTCATGGGCTCGAGGGGAGTTCCGGGTCGTGATAATTTTATTGGTATCAGAGCTTTTGGTTTTAAAGATCCGAACTTTTGGGTTTAAAGCTGTTTTAAAGTTGTTTTAAAATTTACAGTGTCAGTGTGGCCCCAAGTTAAGTTAGGTTTAGTGGAATAGAATGCGTACATCCACATATAGAAACCTACCTACTCTTGCGATGCAAAATTTGATTAAGTAATTACTACTTGGTTGCATATAGGTTTTGAAGTGCATGGGTGACATATACACTATGTCTAGAAGAAGTGGTAGTCCTTATACCCCTCATAATGCTAACGAGTGATCTCTAGATTCTACGACCAGAAGCAAATGGCGCCTTGATTTGGGTGATTCGGGAAGTGGTCCATCCCGAATTCCTGATAATAGAATTCCTAAGAACTTATTAGAATGGGTTCATAATAAGGGGAGCTTCGAGAGTAGCGAGAATTTTGAAAGTGAGAGTAGCTCCAATACATCGAAAATTGAACAAGATTTCCTTTTGGAACAACCTGGAGAGCACCCTAGAGAATGGACGAGGGAAGAAATTGCAAAGGGATATATTCGTTCTAGGAAGAATGTGATAGTAGTCCGACACTTTCCACCAGGTTATGGGAGAAATGTAAGGGAACAACCAGAAAAGAATAAGGAGAAAGTAACAGTGGTAAGTAAACCCCTTAGAAAGGTGTCAGGTGTACGACATTTTCCTCCCAGTTATGGAAGAAATGCTGCACTGATAAGTGATGAGGAACGTAGGAGAATGCAACAAGCCTGGATTAAAGAACAAAGGAGAAAATCTCAAGAGGAAAAGGATCCATTGATGTGCCCGGATCAAGACAATGAGGAACCTAAAGATGTTTAATACTTTAGTTGAAGTTGTGTTGTCATAAATCTAGGCAAGTGTCGTTTAAGGGAAAATGTGGTAGTTACCTGTATAAAGGAGTTAGGAGTGGCTTTTATTTTGTATGACTCGAACGGAATGTAAAATAGCTGTTTAAATAATTAGATATGTATGGGAATCTTTTAGTATAACAGAGATAAATTGGTAATATACTTATTGAGGAAGGTTATAGAAGAAAACAATATGGTTATAAATGACATTCGAAATGGGTAACATGATTACGTTGATGATTGTAATTTAAGCATGAAGGGGATTACTCAGTGATGCCATGATACTATGAGGTAATAATTGGGCACAAATATACCCCAATGAAGTTAAATTATGGAATATTGGGAATATAAAATTTTAATTTAGTAAGGATTGCGAGAATAAAGTGAGGAGGAAGTTGAGTTGTTTTCATAATTAACTATACAGAAAGTCAATAAAATTAATGGAGTACAAGACAAGATAATTAGATAGGGATGACAATAAATTTGAGGAAAGTTGTAGATAGTAAGCAACTTATGTGTGGAGTGGTATATGTATCATGAATTTATTACATTATATGGAAAGGATGTTTTGAGGTGGAATTTTATGAATGATGACGAAAGTTAAAAGATGACATGAGTAAAATGTATTAACTTGGCTTAGTGTGTATGACAAGAAAATAGAAGGTACCTATACTTACAGAACTTATGATATATGTCTATAAGGGAAACCGGCTGGTTAAGAATTATTGATGTGGTGACTTTGAATGTAGACGAATGGCTTTGATGAGGAAATTTCTAATAGTTACAGCACTGCAACATTGACTGTCCAGCGTTGCAATACTTTGAATACCTCATGCCTATGATGCATAAGTAGGATGGGAGTGACGCGGTAATGAGCTTACAAATTGAATTTTGGTTATTGGCTATTGAGTTTTGTTATTTAAGAGTTGTAAATATTCTAGAGAATGTCCACTTGAACAAATTGAGAAGCTTCTGTATCGCCTTGTGTATGGACATACAAAAAAAAATTTTGAGATGGCTACTTTGAGATAAGATATTAAATGATAAAAGTGTAAGGAAGAATTACGAGACTAGTATAGAAAACCAACTTATATAGAGTATCATTACAAGAATTTGCAATTTCTGTCTTGATTCAGTTAAATGACAAGGGTTAGTAATAACATGAGGCCAATTGTGTGACACCCTAGAAACCTATGAAGATGAGTTAGGGATGGAATGGATGAGTACGTATTTATATACGTTTAAGATTAAGTGTTTTAGGGATACATAAACATCTTTGAGAAGAGATTCTAATCATACACAACAAGTATGAAATATAAGATTTTTAAAACTTGCTGAAGAGGATAACGGCTAAGTCACAAGTTAAGTGATCACATGTTGTGAGACATGAGTGTAAGATAGATATTCTCAAGGAGATGCTCAAGAGGAGTTTTACTATGGATTTTGTGAAAATTTGCATAAAGTTATGTAGCTATAAAGAGGAAGCAGTAAGCTGGAAGTGAAATTTGTGTTGACATTAAAAAGTACTTAAGAAAAACTTTATTTCAAGTCTTGCAGTTCTAAGTACAAACTAAAGATTGGTCCAAGGAGAATGATGTCACATTAGTATGAAATAATAGAACAAAGGATGATTGAAGATAATTTGGATAATGAAGCTAATAATGAAAACTTCCTAAGGTATAATGGAAATTGAAACTTTGAAAATGTTTAAGGAATGCACGATTCGAAACATTTTAAGTTTTTAAGTGACATTTAGTAGGTGAGATGTGATTAATGACATTGTGATGTGAGGAAATAGCATGATGAAACTCAAGCATATGATTGAAAATGATATAAATGATATGAAGTTATATGCAAGCATAATAAGAAGGTCGACATGCACTATAAGGATTATTATATTGAAACTAGGATTGGAATGCAGATGAATAAAGGGAAATGTAGTCCAAGGCATGTGAACACATAGATCCCTATACATAACGGGAGATGTTGTCATTTGAAAATGCATGTACACATGTATATATGAAATTGATAATTTGACTAACTAAGGTAAAGAGTTGTTCTTAGTATTGGGAGATTTTGAAATAATGCTAGAGAAGGTCAGTGAGCTAAAGTGTTGTCGGGCATGTAATAAACGATTAGAGTTATGAGTTACTTTGAAGGTAAACCTTGAATTGTTTGAGTTCTTAATGAAACTCTATTAAAGGAAGTGTATGGAAAAGCATAAGCTAAATGAATCAAGGTTGAAAAATTAGGCATGGAGCAAATTAATAAAATGATGATTAGGTATACATAAGTAAGTATGATATGTGATCAAAATCGGTATAATTGAGATGAAGTTATGGTTCAAATTTAATATGGGTGATAAAGGTATGCTTGGTGACTCGATATAAGAAATCATGATTGTGAAAGGTACTACTGATATGGCTTCAAAGGATGGTAATTACCATAAATAAAGTATTAAATTGAACTAAAGGTGAACAAGGTAAATAAATTGAATGTTCCTATAAAAGGAAAAAGGAATAGGATCATAGAAGGAGATTGATAACGGAACATCGCCGGGAATTCGAGGACAAATTCTATTTAAGTGGGGGAGATTGAAATACCCCATACTTTGATATGGTGATAAATAAAGTTAATCGGATGCAAATTGAGGTCAATTAAAATGTTTAAAAGTGATAAAAGACGAAAGGAGTAGTTTAGGATAAAATATTTCGCAAGCGAAAAAATAACAATAAAATAATAATAATTTTATCGAGGGAGAATTTGTGCAATAAAAGGCGATTCGAAAGTCAAGTGAGGCATAATAAGGTATTTTGGGTACCAAGGAGACAAGATAAAACTTTTGGAATAAAATAATATTTTTATTAATTAAATAATATTAAAATATTAATATTTAACCGGATGTCGAAATCAGTCATGAAAAAGGGTCATATGGTTGATCCAAGTGGGGGAGAAGAAATACAAGTGAATTTTTGTAGAAATAAGCGATAAAAGTGAAATACGCGTGTTTTGTTAAGTCGAACCAACGCGGATAAGTAAATATTTAAATATTGTGGTAATACCGCGTTGAGGTACAATTTTTATATTTTGGTGGTACACGCATCGAGAAAGGAAGTTAGATGAAAATTGGAATTTTTAGACGTAATAAAAAGATCGAATTTAACATATAAAAGTTAAAGGATATGTAATGGAAATTAATGAGAAAAATAAAAGTAACATAGAGTAAAATAATAATAGTATGTGTATATAAAAAATAAAATAAAATAAAATATTATAGGACCAACATGGGCAGTTGCCCATGTGGTCAATAAAAGAGTCAAAGACTGTTGGTGAATTGGAGGGGGGGGCCGACCATGTGGAACACATAGTGAAGGAAGAAAAAATATTGATGTGGCCGGCCATGATGGAATGTTGTGGAAATTTGTGGAACATTCAAGAAAGAAATAAAAATATATATATGTAATTGACCAAGCTAAGTGAAGAAAACCAAGAAGAAAAGATAGGTCGGTTGAGGGAGAAATAAAAGAGCAAAGGAAGAAGAAAGAACCAAGAGCAAGAAAAACAAAAAGAAAACCGTGCATGAGAAAGGAAAACAAAAGGAAAAGAGAGTTGAGTTGAGGGGCTATTTTTGCTACCATTCAAGAAGGGAAACAGAGCCATTTAAGGGCTGGTTTTGGAGGCTGAAAAGAGCCATTTTTTTGCTGGTTTTGGAGGCTGGAAAGTGCCATTTTTCTGCTGATTTTGGAAGCCAAAAAGTGCAGAATTTTGCAGCAGAAAATTTAAGGTTTGAGGTGTTGTTTTGATGGTTAATTGTGGTTGTTTTGGCTTCAAATTATTTTGAAGGAAAGGTGCAGCTTAGCTGTTGAAATTTGAAGGAAAAACAGAGCAGCATAGCTGCTGATTTTGAAGTAAAAAGGAGCAGCTTTAGCTGCTGGAAATTTCTGGACTGAAAGACAACAAGTGTGACCAGTGGTGAGAGGGAGAGAAAGGAAGAGAGTGGACGGTTTGTGCATGTGAAGAGAAGAAAAAGGAAGACAACAAGGCTGCTGGTCGGCTGGAGGAAGAAGGAAGAGAAAGAAAGAAAGAAAAGAAAAGAAAATAAAAGAAAAGAAAAGAAAGGAAAAGAAAATAACAAGGAAAATGGGCATGGCCCAACAAGCAAGGAAAATTGGACATGATCCAATAAAGGAAGAATGGACATGACCCAGTTAAAAAGAAATGGGAGAAGTCTATGAATAAGTGTCCAAAAACAACAAAGGAAAAAAATCCAAAAGAAAAGGAAGGTGGAGATTTGCGCCAACCTGGCTTAATTGGGTAAAATTTCTTTACTCTTCACCATAATTTATTTTGAAATTGGACTATATGGAGGCTAAATTATTTTATTTAATTATGCATTAGTTAATTGGTGATATGAAATAAATTTAAATTGCTTAGAAGGTTGAAATAGGTACTAAATACCGTAAGTAAGTTACCGGTGTTAATACTCTAAAGAATTACGTGAACGAATGATGCAATTAATTATAATAAAAATATATTAAGATGTGAATTAGACGAGTAGATTTATGATAGAATGAGAGAGAGAAAAGTAGAATTGATTCACTAAATGTATTGAATTTAAATGGTTGCTACGAAAGCATGTTGAACGAAGTAGGTGACGGGTGATTACGTATAATTATACGCATATACGAAGTAATAGCGACGTAGAAATCTCGCTATTGTGAGGTGAGTAACCTTATCATCAATTTTATTATCTAAAGTATGTTTTTAATCGATTTTGATGAAATTTTATGAAAATGAAATTAAATGGCAAATCTTGAGTTTTACAAACAAAATGTGTCTACATGAAAAGATGTTATAAATTGTTTTAAAATTGAATGATGATTTTGAAAAATAGAGTAATTGGAGACCACTTGTTATGTTGAAAAATTTATGATTTGAATAAATAGCTTATGATAATATTTGCATGAATGGCTGAATTGGTATTTATGTTTAAATATATGAAATTTGTATTTAGCCTTGAAAGGCTGTGAATTACAATAATTTCAATGTCATGCTAGAATGAATTTTATTGTATGGTGGGTTTAGCTTGCTGCAGTGGGCGGATTCTATGGACCAGCCTATTAGAGGGGCACAGAATCCGGATATATATATGTACCTCGGTTGGAGAGGCGCGTAGGGTATCTCCTGAGGTATGGTTAGAGTTCACGTCACGTCGAACCACCTCGTGATGATGAACTCCGCTAACGCCAAGGAACGGCTGTGTTTTTCTCAAACTAAAAATATGTTTTACGTGTATATGAAATTTTAACAGCCTTGGCGGGCTCGAATGTACACCTCAGATCAAGGTGTCACCGAGTACTATTTGATGGCATGAGCCAAATGTTTATGAAAATATTAGCCTTAATGAGAAATTAAATGAAATACAACTGTTTGCATGGGTTGGGATGAATTTTCAAATTGTGAAATACTTAAAAATGATGGGATATTTGAATTGTCTCCTTTTACTCGGCTTTAGCTGATTTAAATGATGTTTGTTTACTCACTGGGATTTTATATTCTCACCACCATCCTTTCCACCCATTTCAGGATCAGAGCAAGCTGTAGATAGCTGATTCCATCGAGGTTTTCTATTGGATTAGCGTCCTCCACACAGTAGGTTCACAGTTTCTTTAATTCTAGTTATTGTGGGTCCACTTGATATTGTAAATTTAATAGTTTATTGTGTTACAGTAAGAATGAATTTATTTTGTTTTTACGTTTCAAAAAGTATTTACGTATAACTCTAAAATTACTGTTTATAAGAAAATAAAATATTTTATTGAATATTTTGTTTTATCTTCTTATTATGTTCAAATAATTATAATTTTATTTTTAATAAAGGTTTTAGATGCTTAAACTTATTTTTGAATATGAATTATGTGATTGGTATTTGTTTACTACCTTTTTAACTGGTTTCGAATTTTTCAGTGGAAAATGACCAAAATGCCCTTGTGAGACAAAATTTTTATTTTATCAGTTTTAAGTTGGAAATAGCTCAAAATCCTTTAGAACATAATATTTGGCAATAGTTACTCACCGGGGAAAACGAGAAACTAATATTAAGCCTTGCGGGGTTCCGGTTGGCATTTTGGGAGATGAGTGCCCATCGAGGCACCACAGCGGTTGTCACGGGCTCGAGGGGAGTTCCGGGTCGTGACAATCTTGCTTTGAAACCTCCATAAATTTTCTCAAGTTAACCCCAATTTTCATGCTTTTGTGCACCTTTTTACAAAGTCCTTTATGTTCTCTCACTCTTTCACCTTAAAACCCTCAAAAGCTTTTCCTTAATACTTTTTCTCCCTAGTTGGACGTTCTAGAGAGAGAAAAAAAAAGATTTTTCACAATAATTTGAAAGCTTTTGAAAAGGAATTCAATTACAAAGCTACCAAGGTGAGCAATGAAAATTGAGTTGATTTTTAAGTTGTTGAGAATGGCTAGTGGTTAGATTTGTGAGTGTTTTGTAGTTAAGGTGGTTTATTCATTTTAGTGTGACTAGAATAGTGAAAATAGATAGCCACTTAATGGTAGTTGGAAGCTAGCTAGGAATAACTAGTAGAACATGATTTAGGAGATAACTTTTAGAATTATGGTTATGTGAATTGAGTTAATTTGTGATGATATTTTGTATGATAGGTTCCAACGAGACCGCACATCTCTATTCGTACCATTAGGGGGAGTTGGAGTCGATTTAAGAATCAACGAAAACCAGTGAGTGAACTTGCATTAAAATGCTTTGGGGTAAATGCACACATGTTTGAATGATTTACTTGAAAAGTATTAATTGTCTTTTTCTTTAAAATGTATACGGGAACAAGCTCTTGATGAAATTTATGTGTTGTGAATATGTGACTGCGATGGGTCCACGTACTTTTTTATTATGTTGATATACATATATATGCATGTTGTGCCTTGATAGGTAATATCGTGTAATAAATATAACCGTGCGTGTGCAGGGAGGGAGAGCATATGCCGACAATGATGTGGGTGGGAGTGCGTGTGATGATATTGAAGTGTGCGAGTAGATAGTGCATATGATGATATTGAAGTGTGCGATTAGGGAGTACACACGATGATATTGAAGTGTGCAAGTATGGACTGCACACGATGATATAGAAATGTGCGAGTAGGGAGTGCACAATGATGATATTGCCTTGTGATTGTAGGTAGTGCACATTGGCTAAGTGAGGTGGTGGTATTTGTGTTTATACATGCACAAATGGATGTGCAAGAAAAAGTTATGAATATAGTAAGTGGTTGTAATGTATGTGGAATCTTTCATGTTGAACCTTGAAATTTTGCTAAGTATTTTCAAATTGAATTGTATTGCAGCAAATGGCCTCTTTTTGTTAAGAAATGAAACTCTAGAGAATCACTTCTTTCTTAAAGCAATCCACTTTTGCTCGATGAGTGGACAACCAATCCATACCCAAGATCAAATCAAAGTCCCGAATCCCTAAAGGGGGTAAATCACTCATAAATTCTTTTTCCCCAACTTTAATACCACAGTCTCTATAATACATATTTCTTACTAACCGCTCGCCTAGAGGAGTATGCACTATAATCTCTTCCTCTAATGGTGACAGGTTCCTATTTGAGAATGATGCAAATGATATGCTCACGTATGATCTATCGGAGCCCGAATCTATCAAAACATATGCATCTCTATCAAACACAATCATAGTACCTATCACTGTGCTAGGTCGAACCCGGGCTTCATCCTCAGTCACTGCAAAGACCCTGGTCGAAATCTAGGGCTGTGGTTTAGAAGATGGCTGCTCTGGGGTATTACTCCCCATGCCTGACTATATCACTGGGCCCTGTCTGGATTGTGATCCCGAAGTGTCTCTCTGCAGTATACTAGGATGAGTCGAAGGAGTAAAAGTAGCTACTGTACCCCGTCTCAACTGAGGACAATCTCTTTTGATATGCCCTTATTAGTCGCATTGAAAACACTTCACAGGCTATCTACATGACCCAACATGAAATCCTCTGCAATTACGGCATCTGTCCAATCCTCCTGAAGTCCTCCCCTGACTACTCATCACTGGTCGATCAAATCTAGAAGATCTCAACTGTGACTGTTGAGATGGAGCTCTAGTGGATGCCACAGACGTTGAGGTAGTACTTCCTACAGCAGATGTCGAATCTCTGCCTCTTTTTGAAGACTGACCCTAGAATGTAGGTGTATTCCTTCTCTTTGCGAACTCAACTTGGATTCGTCTATTCTCAACGGCAAGCTTCTCAGCCCGTAAGGCCATCTGTATGACTTCCTTATATGACTCCTTGCCAGTCACTATCATACACTCCCGTATCTCATTACGGAGTTCCTCCTCAAAGTAGTTTACCTGATCTTGCTCAAATCTCACCAACTCAGGTACATACAACATCAGCTCGTTAAAACGAGTTTCATACTCCTCAATGGTCATGTTCCCTTGTTTCAAACTCAGAAATTCTCTCTTTTTCTCTTTTTGATGAAACTAGGTGTAGTACTGACCATCAAACTCTCGTAGGAAATCCGTCCAAGTCAGCGGTATAGGAGAGTGAGACTTTACTGAATTCCACCAAGTACGGGCCCTCTTCTCAAATAACCGTGTAGCCACCTTTAATTTCATCTCATCATCTAATCCCATATTTGTCAGTGTCTCCGATACTTGAATAACCCAATCCTTAGCTGCGGTCGCATCCAACTCACTAGTAAACGAGACGCAACCTAACTGTCTAGCTTCCTTCAATTTCTTAGAAATGGAGACGTCCGGTGTCTAGGGTGGAATAGAAGGGGGTGGTACTAAGGCTGTTACAGGGGAAATAGTGGGTGGAACTGGACTAGCTTGAGCCTAGCCCGTAAGAGCAGCGAGAAAAGCCGCTAATGCTTGAGCTACCTCGGGTGTCATGGCAGGTACGCCAAGAGTAGCAACAAGTGGTGGAGGAGGAACAAGACTGTCCGTAGACTCAGCAGTAGGAACTGCTTTAAAAGAAAACGCAGTCGACTCCTCTTCTATGGAATCCGGTCGACTTTGTCTGGGGCGACCTCTTCCCCTACCGATAGATTTAGTGATAGGTGGTAGCTCACGTCGAGGTGGCATAATGATCTACAAGAAGAACGGAATTGGTTTAGACTACTTAAGACTCTATATGCAACTACATGCAACTAACTAATCTTAACTGGGCCACACTGACATTGTAAATTATTTTAAAATAACTTTAAATCCAAGAACTTTAAAAATCAAAAACTTTTTTCAAAACCATAAGCTTTTAAACCGAAAGCTCTTATACCAATTGAATTGTCACGACCCGGAACCTCCTTCGGGCACATGACAACCGTTGCGACCTCCCGATTGACACTCATTGCCCAGAATGCCAATCGAAACCCCGCAAGGCTTACATATCAGTTTTCTTGCCTTTTTTGTGAGCAATCGTTTTTAAACATTCTGTTTTAAACAATTACTAGTTGTTTCCGGCTCAAGTAAATCAAAAGACAAAAATATAGCATTTTTATATAAAATAATATTTATAGAAACACGTGTAAGTAAAATAAATTCATACATACAATAATTTACAAAGTTATAATGTACAATAATAATTACAATGACAAGTGGCCCATGAATACACCAAGTACTGGTGATAGTAACCTACTATCTGTGAGGTAGAGATGTCAACTGGAATCCTCGACAAAATAGGGTATCTATAAGCTACCACAGACCTGAAATGTTTGGAAATGAGGTGGGTGAGATTTTGTAATCCCAATGAGTAAACAGACATTATCATAAATATCTAAAGGCAAGTAACATGGAGGCAAGTTTAAACAACAAATTACAAACCATTTCATAAAGTTTTTAATTTATTCCTTAAACCATAAAATATTTGTAATTTACCAAAATAATTGTTTAGGCTTATGACTTTTATTAAAACAAGGCTCAAGCCAAAACTAATCCTCGAGGATACCTTGGCCGAGGCATCTAACTGAGTCCGCCAAGGTAGTTATGATATTTACATATGAAACATATTTTTATTTTTTAAAACAAGTCGTTCCTTGGTGTTGGCCGAGTTACACATTCACGTGGGGGCTCGACGTGAAGTGAGCTCTAATACTACCCCAGGAGTTACCCTCCTTGCCTCTACAATCGGAGTAATTATGTAATCGGGTTTACCGTGCCCCTCTCATAGGCAGTCCACGAAAACCCGTCACTGCAGTGACTAAACCCACCAATTTTAATAAAATTTCGACAGTATAACGTGGCTTTTATTTATTTACCCAGCCTGCATAGTAAAAACAGCTTACATAAATTCCCAATGCAATTTATCAAATATAGCCACATATACTCATATATTATAAGCCATTCATAGGAAAATATATATTTCAAAATAATTGGCAGCCTCCAATTACTCAATTTCATAATCAACACAATATATTTTTATTTGTCACATTTATTTCTAAAACATCAAAAATCTCGTTTTAATCTCGTTTTCATTTCATAAAATACATAAAAAGCATTTAAAAATAAACTCTAGATAATTTACAATAATAATAGGTTTACTCACCGTTTGTGCAAATTAACTGATTTTTAGGTGCCCCGACACTGTTCGTCGGGTACGACTTCCTTGCCTTTACCGGAAGGCTCTCATCCTAAACACATTGCAAAATTTACCCAATTCACCACATTGATGCTAAATCTCTATATAATTGACTAAAATCCTATACTAATGCATGGTATGAAATGCAATAGCCTAAAACGGCTTAAATGCGGTATTAACCTATTTTTGGCACTTTACCCGTTAAATTACTAATGTGCTCCATTTTAGCTCTAAATTGTCCCATTTTCTCCACAACATTTCTAACCATTAAATATTAGACAATAACCTTCTAAAATTACCAAAATCAGCTCACTTTCCTCCTTGGAAAATTCGGTCAAAAATGGGAGATTTACTCGATTAATTTTCCACTTTGTTTTTCTCACATTTAACCATTTTTCATCATTTTCTCTTAATTTCTCTTGGAATAAAAATCAGTTCATCATCATTGTACATCAATGCATATTCAGCCAAGGGTGGGTATTGTGAAAATTTCATGCTTTCTTGCCCAATTTAATTTCTATACACATTTAACTAACTAAAACTACCAATTTAACTAAAAATTAAAACCTAAAAATTCAAATCTCTCCCCTAGAATTTCGGCCAGCCCTTGGTTTCTGAAATGCCCCGTACTTTGATATGGTGACAAATAAAGCTTATTGGATGTGAATTGAGGTATAATAAGGTATTTTGGGAACTAAGGTGTCAAACCCTGTTCTATAAAATAATTATGACATCATTTACATGCTCAATATAATGTTTGCATATTTAGGAAGTTCGAGAAATCGTTAAAAGACGATATTGCCCCTAATGGTACCATCAAGTCAATTAAGCCTCCAACTAGTTCAAATAGGAATTTTAAGGTGAAATTAAGAGTTTCACATTTTATGGATGACTCAAAATGGTAATTCAGAGTTCGAGGATCAATTTGGAGTCAAACCAGAATTTTCACTATCTAGGGGCAAAATGGTCATTATGCAATTTCAGGACAGAATGGGCATTTTAGAAAAGATTTTCTTAGCCCCATTTGACATGTTTGAGTATGATATGAGTATTGAAAATATATGAGTTTTTGATATTTTTAGAGTATAAAGGCAAAATGGTAATTTTGCCTTAAATATCCCATACTTTGATATGGTGATAAATAAAGTTGATCGAATGCAAATTGAGGTCAATTAAAATGTTTAAAAGTGATAAGAGACGAAAGGAGTAGTTTAGGATAAAATATTTCGCAAGTGAGAAAATAACAATAAAATAATAATAATTTTATCGAAAGAGAATTTGTGAGATAAAAGGCGATTCA
>NW_017234730.1:123771-127312 GCF_000208745.1 Theobroma cacao
ATGATGAATTCAATTCTGAAAAATGGGTTAGGAGAGAGAAAGTTGTTAGATTAATTTGATTTTAAGTTATGTTAGTGTTTTAAGTTAGTTTAGCATATTTAGAAACAAAACAACAAGAAAAGAATTTATTTTCTCCCACAACCATTAATGGCCGAATTTACCATGTGTTGAGTGAGGATGAATTTGATTTTCATTCTAAGAGAATTGGTTAAGAAATGATGAATTATGAGCCTAGAAAAATAATGAGAATTTTCGGAGCAAAAATACGAATTTTTACGCACTAGGGGTATTTTCGTAATTTGCTATCGAGACTGATAAATTGAATCTCATTCACAGCCATTAAGGTAATTTAGGTATAATTGGAGTGTGAAAAGTGAGAAGAATTGATTTGGAGTTAAATTGGAGATAATAGGCCGAATTAGGTCAGCACCGCATTTAAGCGGTAGTCGGATAAGTTGTATATCATGTCATGCATATATACCGAACCTGAATTGACTTTATAATGGTCAAGTATTGATGTGGTGAATTATGTATTGTACATTGTAGATAGGTGGTGAGCAAAGTACACTGGTAAAAGTACAGAGATTGTGCTTGGAGACTTGGATTAGGAGTACAACAACTCCTAGAATAGTAAGTGAACTTATTATCGTCTTAATTATCTAGAGTAGTTTTATACAACTATGTGATTTTATGGAAAATGGGTTTAAATGGTAAATTACTATGTTTTAACAGAAATTGTGATTTTATAAATGATTTTATAAATTTTTTGGAAAATCGAATATTGGTTTTGAAAATAGAGTAATTGGAGACTACCTGCTTGTGTTGTAAATTTATGGTTTTAAATTGAATGTCTTATGACAATATATGAGCATGAATGGCTAAACTGATTTTGGTGTTAGAATTATTTGTACTGTGTATTCAGCCTTGAGAGGCTAGGTTGCAATAAATTGCCATATCATGTTATTGAATTTTATTGAATTGGTGGATTATATATTAATTATTCACTGCAGAGGGGGTTCCGTGGACTAGCCTATTAGAGGGGCACAGTAAACTCCATTATATTCTTACCTCAAACAGAGAGGCGTGTAGGGTATCTCCTGGGGTAAAGCTTAGGGTTCACTTCACGCCAAACCACCACGTGAAGGGAACTCAGCCAACGCCAAGGAACGGCTGTATTTTTCTCAAACTAAAAATATATTTTAAGTGTATACACAATTTTAACAGCCTTGGCGGACTCGGTTGGATGCCCTGCGCAAGGTATCACAGAGTATGAGTTTTGGCACGAGCCAAAGTTTTAAGAAATTCATAAGCCAAGTTGATTATTCGATTTTTATGGATTGATTTTATTTGGTTGAAATGAGTTGAAAGGTAATGAAATTACAGTATGATGATTTATTTTAATTGTCTCCATTTACTTGACTTTAGATAGTTTAGATGGTATGTCACGACCCGGAACTCCCCATCGAGTCCGTGACAACCGTCGCGAGGCTTCGACAGACGTTCTTCACCCCGAATGCTGATCGAAACCTCGCAAGGCTCTCGTATCAGCTTCCACACTTCTCGGTGAGCAACAGTTATTAAATCTCGCATTTCAAAAAAAAATCATAAGTCATTTTCTAATAAAAAAAATAAAATATTATTTTCTGGCTCATAGGGGCATTTTCGTAATTTTTTCGTCAAAAATCTCAAAACTTCCTAAAAATGTAGTAGGTAAGCAGAAAATATATATTTAATGATTTAAAAACAAATTAGGTATCTAAAACATTCATTTGAAGTAAAAATTTTATCATTTGAATATAACAAAAATATTTAATAAAATAAACTATTTTCTTGTAAAATAATTTTCATAAAACTATCGGTACATAATTCTTATAGTGTAAAAGTTAATTATATTCATATAAACTATAAAGCAAATAACAAAAGCATAAAATTTCTTTACAGTGACACGTGAGCCCACATCTATCCAAAATGCATCGGAAGTTGGAAACCTACAGCTTTTACCGATTCGAGTCCAAATGAAGGTCCTTGTCAAAGTCAGCTAACTATGGAATTCCTCGAGCCTGAAATGTGAGGAAATGAGGGTGGTGAGATTATAAAATCCTAGTGAGTAAACAGATACCATCTAAACTATCTAAAGTTGAGTAAATGGAGACAATTAAAATAAATCATCATACTATAATTTCATTACCTTTCAACTCATTTCAACCAAATAAAATCAATCCATAAAAATCGAATAATCAACTTGGCTTATGAATTTCTTAAAATTTTGGCTCGTGCCAAAACTCATACTCGGTGATACCTTGCGCAGGGCATCCAACCGAGTCCGTCAAGGCTGTTAAAATTTTGTATACACTTAAAATATATTTTTAGTTTGAGAAAATTACAGTCGTTTCTTGGCGTTGGTTGAGTTCCCTTCACGTGGTGGTTTGGCGTGAAGTGAACCCTAAGCTTTACCCCGAGAGATACCCTACGCACCTCTCCGTTTGAGGTAAGAGTATAATGGAGTTTACCATGCCCCTCTAATAGGCTGGTCCACGGAACCCCCTCTGCAGTGAATAATTAATATATAATCCATCAATTCAATAAAATTCAATAACATGATATGGCAATTTATCGCAACCTAACCTCTCAAGGCTGAATACACAGTACAAATAATTCTAGCACCAAAATCAGTTTAGCCATTCATGCTCATATATTGTCATAAGCCATTCAATTTAAAACCATAAATTTACAACACAAGCAGGCAGTCTCCAATTACTCTATTTTCAAAACCAATATTTGATTTTTCAGAAAATTTATAAAATCATTTTATAAAATCACAATTTCTCTTAAAACATAGTAATTTACCATTTAAACCCATTTTCCAAAAAATCACATAGTTGTATAAAACTATTCTAGATAATTAAGACGATAATAAGTTCACTCACTGTTCTAGGAGTCGATGTACTCCTAATCCTAGTCTCCAAAAACAATCTCTGTACTTTTACCAGTGTACTTTGCTCACCACCTATCCACAATGTACAATACATAATTCACCACATCAATACTTGACCATTATAAAATCAATTCAGGTTCGGTATATATGCATGATATGATATACAACTTATCCGACTACCGCTGAAATGCGGTGCTGACCTAATTCGGCCTATTATCTCAAATTTAACTCCAAATCAATTCTTCTCACTTTCCACACTCCAATTATACCTAAATTACCTTAATGGCTATGAATGAGATTCAATTTATCAGTCCCGATAGCAAATTACGAAAATACACCTAGTGGGTAAAAATTCGTATTTTTGCTCCGAAAATTCTCATTATTTTTCTAGGCTCATAATTCATCATTTCTTAACCAATTCTCTTAGAACGAAAATCAAATTCATCCTCACTCAACACATGGTAAATTCGGCCATTAATGGTTGTGGGAGAAAATAAATTCTTTTCTTGTTGTTTTGTTTCTAAATATGCTAACTAACTTAAAACACTAACATAACTTAAATACAATTAATCTAACAACTTTTTCTCTCTCCTAACCCATTTTTCA
>NW_017234730.1:127553-132144 GCF_000208745.1 Theobroma cacao
TTTTTCTAGCCATCCACTTGTCCTACTTTTTTCACCATGCATTCCCTTTGACTTATCCAAGTCTTAAGTGAAATTTTCAGATTTTTCAAAGTTTTGGTGTAGCAAATTTTTCAAAATTACACTTTTACCCCTAAACTTTTCAAAAATTATATTTTTGCCCCAGAAATTGAAAATTTGCCAAAATGCATAATTTTCACTCCTCATACTCATTTCACACTCCAAATAATTAAATTTGATGAAAATCCTTTCAAAAATTAAATTTTCGATTCCCGGGTGGCAAAATTACCATTTAACCCTTTTACTCCAAATTGTACCGGAATTAAAATTTTTCACTTCTAAACCTCAAATCATACTCCAATAAGTTAAATGGGGCCAAAAATCTTTTCTAAAAATTTCCATTTTGTCCCCATGTGGCAAATGACCATTTTACACCTAGATAGCGAAAATTTCGGTTTGACTCCAAATTGATCCTCGAACTCCGAATCACCATCTTAAACCATTCTGGGACTTTAAAATTTTTAATTTCATCGTAAATTCTCTATTTGATCTAGTTCGAGGCTTAAATCAACTTTGTTGTACGTCTAGGTACAATACCGACTTTTGTAAATTTTTCGGGACTCTCTTAGCATGCGAACATACTATCCATCACATGTATGTCATGATAAATATTTTTATAGAGTCGGGCTTGTCATCTTCTCCCCCACTTGGATCAACCATATGATCCTTCTTCTTGACTAATTTCGACATCTGGCTAAATATTAATATTTTAATATTATTTCATCAATAAAATATTATTTTATTCTAAAAATTTTATCTTGTCTCCTTGGTACCCGAAATACCTTATTATGCCTCACTTGACTTCTGAATCGCCTTTTATCTCACAAATTCTCCTTCGATAAAATTATTATTATTTTATTATTATTTTCTCACTTGCGAAATATTTTATCCTAAACTACTCCTTTCGTCTCTTATCACTTTTAAACATTTTAATTGACCTCAATTTGCATTCGATCAACTTGATTTATCACCATATCAAAGTATGGGGTATTTCATGATATCTGTTTACTCACTGGGATTTTATAATCTCACCACCCTTATTTCCTCACATTTCAGGCTTGGGGAATTCCATAGTTAGCTGACTTTGATAAAGACCTTCATATGGACTCGAATCGATAAAAGCTGTAGGTTTCCAGCTTTCAATGCATTTTGGATAGATGTGGGCCCACGTGTCACTGTAAAGAAATTTTATGCTTTGGTTATTTGCTTTATAGTATATATGAATATAATTAACTTTTACACTATAAGAATTATGTACCGATAGTTTTATGAAAATTATTTTACAAGATAATTATTTATTTTATTAAATATTTTTATTATATTCAAATGGTCAAATTTTTACTTCAAATGAACGTTTTAGATACTTAATTTGTTTTTAAATTATTAAATATATATTTTCTGCTTACCTACAACATTTTTAGCAAGTTTTGAGATTTTTGACAAAAAAATTACGAAAATACCCCTGTGAGCCAGAAAATAATATTTTATTGTTTTTATTCGAAAATGACTTATGATTTTTTTTGAAATGTGAGATTTAATAACTGTTGCTCACCGAGAAGTGTGAAAGCTGATACGAGAGCCTTGCGAGGTTTCGATCGGCATTCGGGGTGAAAAATGTCTGTCGAGGCCTCGCGGCGGTTGTCACGGGTCCGATAGGGAGTTTCGAGTCATGACATTACCACCCGAAATTGAAAATTTAATTTTTGAAAGGATTTTGATCAAATTTAATTATTTGGAGTGTGAAATGAGTATGAGGAGTGAAAATTATGCATTATGGTAAATTTTCAATTTTTGGGGCAAAAAAGGTAATTTTTGAAAAGTTCGGCGGTAAAAGTGTAATTTTGAAAAATTTGCTCCACCAAAACTTTGAAAAAATATGGAAATTTCACTTAAGACTTGGATAAGTCAAAGGGAATGCATGGTGAAAATAGTAGGACAGGTGGATGGGTAAAAAAAAAATGAATTAATAAAATATTCAAAATATGAATAAAATAATATTATTTCATTAAACTAATAAAAAGGCATAAAAAAAATCAGCCCATAACCCATTCTTCAACCCATTCTTCTTCTTCAACATTCGGCCAAGGAAGAAACAAGAGAGAGAAAGGAGGAAATAAAACCCTAGCCAAGAAAATTTAAAGGGAAAATTGGTGGAAATTCAAAAATCAAGTGAAAAAAAAAAGGTAACATTTCTTAAATTTGTCTTGTGTTTTACCTTTCCCATGCATTTTCCATCATTTTCCATGGTTGAATCATTTGATTTGAGGATGATTTCAATTCTGGTCATATGGGTTTAGAGAGAGAAAGTTGTTAGATAAATTTGATTTTGAGCTATATTAGTGTTTAGTGTTAGTTTAGCATATTTATGAGTAAAACAACAAGAAAATATTTATTTTCTCGCTGAATTTCTCTAGGCCGAATCTAGCCAATGGTATGTGAGGATGAGGTTGACTTTATTTTAAGAGAATTGGGTGGAAAAATGATGAATTATGAGGTTAGAAATTAAATGAGAATTTTCGGTGCAATAAATTGAAATTTTTACCCACTAGGGGTAAAAGCGTAATTTATAGTCCAGACTGATAAATTGGACCAAATTCACAGTCATTGAGGTATTGTGGATATAATTGGATAATTGAAATTGAAATAGATGGAATTGGAGTTGAATTGGGGATTTTAGGAATTTACACCGTGTATAGGCGAGTTAGGTCGGACACCGCAATTAAGCAATTGCCCAGACATTTCAAACCCTATCTAGTGCATACGCATGGATAAGAGCTTGAAATAATTTATGATAAATTGACACAATTTATTGAATTTTGTGTCATGGATTATGGATAGGTGGTGAGTCAATTGTTTCGAGTAAGAGACTGCACCCGAGGGCGGAGGATAAGAGTATTTCTATTCCTAATACTGTGAGTAACCTTATCATCATTTTAATTATCTAAAGTATGATTTTAATCGATTTTGGTGGAATTTTATGAAAATGAGTTTAAATGGTTAATTTTTGGTTTTACAAATAAAATATGCTTAAATAAAATGATTTTATAAATTATCTTGAAACAAAATAACGATTTTGAAAAATAGAGTAATTGGAGACCACTGGTATGTTGTAGACTTATGACTTGAATAAATGGCTTATGATAATATTTGCATGAATGGCTAAATTGGTATTTATGTTGAAATATATGAAATGTGTATTTAGCCTTGACAAGCTGTGAATTACAATAATTGCCATGTCATGCTAGAATGAATTTTATTGTATGGTGGGTTATTTAACTAGCCACTGCAGTAAGCGGATTTTCGTGGGTCAGCCTATTAGAGGGGCACGGTAAACCCCGTTATATCTTACCTCAGTATGAGAGGCACGGGTGGATAACTCCTGAAGCTAACAGTTTTAGAGTTCACTTCACGCAGAACCACCTCATGATGATGAACTCCGCTAACGCCAAGGAACGGCTATATGTTTCGAAATGAAAATATGATTTATGCGAAATGTGAGTTTTTTTAACAGCCTTGGTGGAATTGGTTGGGATAGCCCTCGATCAAGGTATCCCTGATAACTGAGTATGATAATGATTTCGGCACGAGCCAAAGTTTTAAGAAGTTCATAAGCCATACTGATTACTTGATTTAAATAAATTGATTTCATTTGGTTGAAATAAGTCGATAAATGATAAATTACTGTTTAATGAAATATTTTTATAGTCTCTTTTTACTCACCTTTAGGTGTTTTAAATTATATTTGTTTACTCACTGAGATTATATAATCTTACCACCCTCATTTCCACCCATTTCAGGCTTAGGATAGTTGGTAGATAGCTCATTTCATCGAGGGTTACAATTGGACTGGCATCCTCAAAATATGTAGGGTTATCTCTCTGGATACTTTTAGTCGTTCGTCGGCCCACGTGTCACTGCAAATTTAATTTTATACTTTGATTATCTGTATTACAATATATATGAATTTATTTTATTTTACGTTGTAAAAATTATTTATGCAGTGTTCTTAAAATATTGTTTTATGAGAAAATTGAATATTTTATTCAATATTTTTATTTTATACTAATAGTCATAATTTCATTTTAAATGAATGTTTTAGACATCCAAAATTATTTTTGATTATGAAATATGTGTTTTCCACTTGCATACTACATTTTTAATTGATTTTGATATTTTTGAGAAAAATGACTAAAATGCCCCTATGAGACAAAATTTTCGTTTTATCTGTTTTAAGTTGGAAATAGCTCAAAATCCTTTAGAACATAATATTTGGCAATAGTTACTCACCGGGGAAAATGAGAAACTGATATTAAGCCTTGTGGGGTTCCGGATGGCATTCCGAGAGATAAGTGCCCATCGGGACACCGCGACGGTTGTCACGGGCTCGAAGGGAGTTCCGGGTCGTGACAGTTTCACTTTTTGATCTCTCTCCTCAAGATTGCTTAATGGAAATAGAGGCATAGGAAATGTAGAAATCAAGCTAAAATTGAAAAATCTTACTGCTAGACGCGTAAACGGACGAAAAACGCAATTT
>NW_017234731.1:0-2217 GCF_000208745.1 Theobroma cacao
TTTTTCAGCTAGGGTTCTTATTTCTTTTCCCCCTTTTCACTCCTGGTTTGGACGACTTGAAGAAGATGAAAATTCTGGAAATTTTGACCTTTTTAAATGCTAAAATAATATAATATTATTTTATTTATTTTTTTGTTTTATTAATTTCTTAAATTCTAGCCATCCATTTGTTTCCAAATTTTCACCATACACTTGTCCCACATATCCATAGCTTAGATAAAATTCTCAGACTTATCCAATGTCATGACTCGGAACTCTCATCAGGCTAGTGACAACCGCCGCGACATCCCGATAGGCACTCATTACCCCGAATGCTGATCGGAACCCCGCAAGGCTTAGCATCAGCTTCCGCATCTCCCCAGTGAGCGACAGTTATTAAATCTTACATTTCAAGAAATCATAAGTCGTTTCCAAATCAAAACAATAAAATATTATTTTTTGGCTCATAAGGGCATTTTTGTCATTTTTTTGGATAATATCGAAACTCGCCAAAAACATGGTGTAAAAGCTAAAATATGTTCATACATATTTTAAATCCGATAACGAAAATATAAAATTACTTTTACAATGACACGTGGGCTCCCAACTAACCAATAAGATGTGAGTCTGTGAACCTATAATTTTGATAATGCAAGGCTAACTGAAGTCCTTGATGCAATCAGCTATCTACCGGCTATCCCGAACCTAAAAAATGTGGAATTGAGGGTGGTGAGATTATAAAATCTCAGTGAGTAAACAGACACCATCTAAACTATCTAAAGGGGAGTAAATAGAGACAATTAAAAAATAATTAACTTCAGCAAATTTTTCACATCACGAATATTCATTTCAACCAAATAATCAATATGGCTCGTGAATTACTCAAAACTTGGCCCATGCCAAATCCTGTACTCGGTGACACCTGGACCAAGGGTATCCAACCGAGTCCGCCAAGGCTGTTAAAAATTCATATTTCGCATAAATCATATTTTTATTTTGAAACATAGCCGTTCCTTGGCGTTCGCTGAGTCTCACTCTCACGCGGTGGTCCACGTGAAGTGCACTCAAAAAGCCCACCTCAGGAGATACCCTACGCGCCTTTGCGACCGAGGTGAGAAAATAAATGAGTTTACCGTGCCCCTCTAATAGGCTGGCCCACGGAACCCCCCACCACTGCAGTAGCTAATCTTTTATCTACCACCTGATGTATAAAATCTTTTTCTGCATGACATGGCAATTTATTGCAACCTAGCCTCTCAAGGCTAAATACACAGTACAAATAATTTTAACACCAAAATCAGTTTAGCCATTCATGCTCATTTATTGTCATAAGCCATTCAATTTAAAACCATAAATTTACAATACAAGCAGGCAGTCTCCAATTACTCTATTTTCAAAACCAGTATTCGATTTTTCAGAAAATTTATAAAATCATTTTATAAAATCACAATTTCTCGTAAAACATAGCAATTTACCATTTAAACCCATTTTTCATAAAATCACACAATTGTATAAAACTACTCTAGATAATTAAGATGATAATAAGTTTACTCACAGTTTCTAAAAACTAAATTCGGGTACTCCAACTATTACTCCTCGAGTGCGATTTCTTTGCCCTTGCTAGAGGATTCACCACCTTGACAAATTGTACAATTAAGAGGTTTACTACTTTGGTACTAAACCAAAATAAACTAATTTATACTACTAATGCATGATATGAAGTGCAAAATGTCTAAATTTTGCCTAAACACGGTGTTAGCCTATTTCGGTCTTTTACCCGATAAATCGATATACGCGTCCGTTTAAACTCCAAATTAATTTTTTTTCAATTTCTATACCTCAACTGCACCCAAATTGACTTAATGTTCCTCAGTTTGGTGCAAATTATCAGTCCGATAGCAAATTACGAAAATACCCCTAGTGGGTAAAAATTCGTATTTTTGCTCTGAAAATTTCCATTATTTCTCTAGGCTCATAATTCATCATTATTCATCATAATTTCTCAAATAAACATCAAGATCAGCAACCAATATTCCCCTAGAAAATTCAGCATAATGGGTTTCAATGGGAGAAAATTATTTCTCTAGCTTATTTTTGCTATATTTCAATATAACCTAACTAAAATCACTTAATTCAATTAAAATCAACCAAAACTCAAGCTCAAAACTCATCCATGGAGGTTTGGCCAGCATGGGTGTCCATACCCACTTTCTAATTTTGCATGGAAATGAGAAAAAA
>NW_017234731.1:5964-8628 GCF_000208745.1 Theobroma cacao
TGGGGAGATCACCTTTAAGACTGATCATTCATATCATAGACAACACTTTGAACCGAATACACTTTTAAATTGATCTTTCAAGTAATTCGTATATCAATCTCAATTATAGAACTTCATATGGCACTTAGACTAGATTCGACATTTCCAAGTCATTTAACCTTAAGCTGCCAATTCCACATCTAATCCTTTAGTCCCTTGGCTCCTCCTTACTATGCATAACAAACTTCAAGCTTATCCTTAGAGCAGATTTGTTTACTAACTTCTTACTTCATGACCACACATCAATTATAGTAATCATTAGTACTCACTCTCGAGTTAGTTCACGTGCTTATATCCATGAACTATAATAGATCCAATCAATTTTTAAAATCTCACAATCGCTTAATTGAAATCAACACCCCTTTTATATGGGCATAACACGCTTAATTAACATAGTGTTCTTATCTTCATGCACATATGTATGAATTTACTCTTACCTCAATGCTTAATTTGTACACTCCACCAAATGAATAAATTATCACGGCCTATTTGTCCAATTCCAAATTGCTCTATCCATAATCGAAGGGATATATCATTTCATTAATCTTTCATTAGGAGCATTCGTTTTAAGATCTCTCCAACACTGGCTCGTGTCACAGGTGGCATCTTAAACCCGAACAACGACCCTACTTATGACCTTTGCATGACATTAACAAGGAAGTGGATTACTGGGAACAGGAGTTCCTATAGCTCGCATAAGATCTATAAGAAAAACCAAAACAAGTCTAAACAACTCCAAATTCTATATGCAGATGCACGTATTCTATTCTACCTAACCTGATTTAACTTAACTAACTTAACTTAACTTAACTTGAGCCACGCAGTGTTAGTGTGGATTTCTTAAAACAACTTTAAAACCAAAAACTTTAAAATCCAAAGCTTTAAAATCAAAATCTCTGATCTTTAAACCATGCTCTGATACCACTTTAATTCTTCCGACCCAAAACTCCCATCGGGCCCGTGACAACCGCCGTGATGTCCCGATAGGCACTCATTACCCCGAATGCCGATCGAAACCCCGCAAGGCTTAGCATCAGCTTCCGCATCTCCCCGGTGAGCGACAATTATTAAATCTTACATTTCAAGAAATCATAAGTCATTTCCAAATCAAAACAATAAAATATTATTTTCTGGCTCACAGGGGCATTTTTGTCATTTTTTTTCGATAATATCGAAACTCGCCAAAAACATGGTGTAAAAGCTAAATATGTTCATACATATTTTAAATCAGATAACGAAAATATAAAATTACCTTTACAATGACACGTGGGCCCCCAACTAACCAATAAGATGCGAGTTTGTGAACCTATAATTTTGACAATACAAGGCTAACTGAAGTCCTTGATGCAATCAGCTATCTACCGACTATCTCGAACCTGAAATGTGTAGAATTGAGGGTGGTGAGATTATAAAATCCCAGTGAGTAAACAGACACCATCTAAACTATCTAAAGGCGAGTAAATGGAGACAATTAAAAAATAATTAACTTCAGCAAATTTTTCACATCACGAATATTCATTTCCACCAAATAATCAATATGGCTCGTGAATTACTCAAAACTTGGCTCATGCCAAATCTTGTACTCGGTGACACCTGGACTAGGGGTATCCAACCGAGTCCACCAAGGCTGTTAAAAATTCATATTTCGCATAAATCATATTTTTATTTTGAAACATAGTCGTTCCTTGGCGTTCGCTGAGTCTCACTCTCATGCGGTGGTCCACGTGAAGTGCACTCAAAAAGCCCACCTTAGGAGATACCCTATGCGCCTCTACGATCGAGGTGAGAATATAAAGGAGTTTACTGTGCCCCTCTAATAGGCTGGCCCACGGAACCCCCCACCACTGCAGTAGCTAATCTTTTATCTACCACCTGATTTATAAAATCTTTTTCTACATGACATGGCAATTTATTGCAACCTAGCCTCTCAAGGCTAAATACACAGTACAAATAATTCTAACACCAAAATCAGTTTAGCCATTCATGCTCATTTATTGTCATAAGCCATTCAATTTAAAACCATAAATTTACAATACAAGCAGGCAGTCTCCAATTACTCTATTTTCAAAACCAGTATTCGATTTTTCAGAAAATTTATAAAATCATTTTATAAAATCACAATTTCTCGTAAAACATAGCAATTTACCATTTAAACCCATTTTCCATAAAATCACACAATTGTATAAAACTACTCTAGATAATTAAGACGATAATAAGTTTACTCACAATTTTTGAAAACTAAATTCGGGTACTCCAACTATTACTCCTCGAGTGCGATTTCTTTGCCCTTGCTAGAGGATTCGCCACCTTGACAAATTGTACAATTAAGAGGTTTACTACTTTGGTACTAAACTAAAATAAACTAATTTATACTACTAATGCATGATATGAAGTGCAAAATGTCTAAATTTTGCCTAAACACGGTGTTAGCCTATTTCGATCTTTTACCCGATAAATCGATATACGCGTCCGTTTAAACTCCAAATTAATTTTTTTCAATCTCTATACCTCAACTGCACCCAAATTGACTTAATGTTCCTCAGTGTGGTGCAAATTATCAGTCTCGATAGCAAATTACGAAAATACCCCTAGTGGGTAAAAATTCGTATTTTTGCTCCGAAAATT
>NW_017234731.1:10775-18061 GCF_000208745.1 Theobroma cacao
GGACTTTAATATTCTTAATTTCATTTTAAATTCTCTATTTGATCTAGTTCGAGGCTTAAATTAACTTAATTGTACCATTTGGTACATTGTCGTCTTTTAACGATTTTTCTTTCGGGGCTTTCCAAGTATGCAAGCATATTGTCAATCATATGAATGACATGGCAAGTATTTTATAAAGTCAGGCTTGACATAGTAGAGTTGGGAAGGAGGGCACGTGGATCATAGTCATTCTTGGCCGTCACAATCTCTCTCTATAAACAATCTTCCTTATTAGCAAACCTCCATAACCAATTAGAAAGCAATGCTCTATTTTTCACCTCTAAATTACCCAACCCAACACCCTTATTCTCATTAAAACCACAAACAGTATTCCATCTTACATAATGAACTCAATAATTTTGCCTATTACCAAACCACTCAAAAAATTTCTCTGAAATTTTTTGAGTTCAATTTGGACACCTCTAGGCATTTGAAATAAGGACATATAATAAATAGGTAAACTATTTATTACAACTATATCAAAGTCACTCTATCCCTCATTGATAGCAATTTAGACTTTCAATTGTCTAACCCTGCTTCAACACGCTCTACCATCAGTTTCCAAATTTTTAAGTTACTTTGAAAGGCACCCAAAGGAAGCCTTAAATATGTGGAAGGAAGAAAACTCACTTTACAATTAACACAGGTCGCGCAACTTCCAAGAATACTATGATTGACTCTTAATCCAAAAGACTACTCTTGCAAAAATTTATGTTAATCCTAAAACAATCTAAAAACATTGTAAAATTCTTTTGATGTTCAAAAGATTTTCCAGATTAGGCATGCAAAATAAAAGGCTATCATCTACATATTGTAAATGAGATAATGAAAGATTACCCTAACCATTATCAGTGCTGCCACACAATTCTCTCTCATTATTCGTATTCATCAAACAACCAAATACATCCACAACCATATTAAACAAAAAAGTTGATAATGGATAGCCTTGTCTTAATCCTATCTTCATCTTCACTATTTTAGTAGGTGACCCATTAACTAAAATAGCCATAGATGTCACTGAAACACATTCCATAATCCATCTCCTCCATCTCTCTTCAAATCTAATTTAATGCATTGTAAACTCCAACAAACTCCAATTCACACATCATATGCCTTTTCAAAGTCCACCTTAAACATCAAATGTCACGACCCGGTACTCCCCTCAAGCCCGTGACAACCGTCGCGGTGTCCCGATAGACACTCATTGCCCCAAATGTCAACCCGAAACCCTGCAAGGCTTTACTATCAGTTTCTCTGTTCCCTTGTGAGCAACCATTGTCAAATATCATGTTCTAAAAGATTTTAAGCTGTTTCCAACTTTAAACAAATAAAATATTAATTTTTCGTTTCACAGGGGTATTTTAGTCATTTTTTCTCAAAAATTTTGAAACTGGCTAAAACGTAATATACAAGTACAAAACACATAATTCATATTCAAAATGAGTTTAAAAGTCTAAAATCTTCATTAAAAACGAAATTATGGTTATTTGAATATAATAAGAAAATAAAAGAAATATTAAGTAAAATATTCTATTTTCTTATAAAACAATATTTATAGAGTTATACGTGAATAATTTTTATAGCGTAAAAGTTAAATAAATTTATACATACTTAAATACAATAAGCCAAAATATTTAATTTAATTTACAATAACAAGAGGGCCCCCGAATAAACAAAAGTAAAGAGGACTGTGAACCTACGGTTTGGAAAATGCAGATCCAACGGTAGTCCTCGATGAGATCAGCTATCTACAGCCTATACTGAACTTGAAATAGGTGGAAATAAGGGTGGTGAGATTATGAAATCCCAATGAGTAAACAGACATCATCATAAATATCTAGAGTTGAGTACATGGAGACAATAAAATAAATCATCGTAAACTGGGTCGCAGCATAAGAATACATTTCATTTAAAATATGTAAAGAGGCTTATGAATCTCATAAAAACTAGGCTTGTGCCATAAATCCATTCTCGGGGACATCTTGGCCTAGACATCCTACCGAGACCGTCAAGGCTGTTAAAATTCACATTTCACATAAATCATGTTTTTGTTTTGAAAACATAGCCATTCCTTGGCGTTGGCTGAGTTCCCCCTCACGTGGTGGTTTGGCGTGAAGTGAACCCTAAGCTTTACCCTAGGAGATACCCTACGCGCCTCTCCGTTCGAGGTAAGAATATAATGGGGTTTACCGTGCCCCTCTAAAAGGCTGGTCCACAGAAACCCCCTACTGCAGTGATTAATTAATATATAATCCACCATATAATAAAACTCAATAACATGATATGGCAATTTTGTAATTCGTAGTTTTTCAAGGTAACCAAACAATTCGCATTTCAATACAATTGCCAACTAGCCAATCATGCTCGATTTATCATAAGCCAGTTAATTTAAACAATCAAATTGCCACAATTAACAGTCTCCGTGTACTCTATTTTTCAAAATCACTATTAATTTCAAAACAATTTATAATTTAATTTCATTGAAACTCATTTATTCATAAAACATGAAAATTTATCTTTTTAAATTCCTTTTTCCATAGAATTCATGAAAGCATCTAAAAACCACCCTAGATAATTAAAATGACAGTAAGTTTACTCACAATGTCTAGAATGCAGACTTTCGAAGCACTCTGTCTACTGGTCCTCGGATGCAATTTCCTTGCCTTTATCGGAGGACTCACCACCTTGACACAGTACAAAATCGAGAGTTTCACCAAGTTGGTACTAAATCAAAATTAAACTAATTTAGACTACCAATGCATGATATGGAATGCAAAAATGCACTGGTAACTATCTAAACCCGGTATTGGCCTAATTCGTCTTATCACCCGATTAAATTCCTAACGGGTCCGTTTAAACTCCAATTTAATTCTTTTCAGTTTCTATACCTCAATTGCACCCAAATTAACTTAATGTCCCTCAGTGTGGTGCAAATTATCAGTCCCAACAGCAAATTACGAAAATACCCCTAGTGGGTAAAAATTCGTATTTTTGCTCCGAAAATTCCCATTATTTTTCTAGGCTCATAATTCATCATTCCTTAACCAATTCTCCTAGAATAAAATCAAACTCATCCTCACTCACTACATGGTAAATTCAGCCATTAATGGTTGGGGGAGAAAATAAATTCTTTTCTTGTTGTTTTGTTTCTAAATATGCTAAACTAACTAAAAACACTAACATAAATTAAAATCAAATAAATCCAACAACTTTCTCTCTCCTAACCCATTTTTTCAGAATTGAATTCATCATGAAAACATGTAATTTAATCATGGAAAATAAAGAGAAATGCTTGGGAATAAGAAAACTCAAGCTTAATAGAAAAAATCTCACCTTTTTCACTTAATTTCCTTGAAAATTCACACTTTTTCTTTGATTTTCTCTCTCTAGGGTTTTGTTTTTTTTTTCTCTCTCTTCTTGCTGGTTTGGCCGGCCATGGGGTGGAAGATGGGCTGATTTTGTGCCTTTTAAAAAGGAAAATAATAAATTAATAAAGGCATGACACATGGCATCATGTCATTGGCCCGTTTTTAAAATTTTAAAAATTTAAACATTTTATCTCCACCACATGTTTAGTCAAGGGTCAAAGATGAAGACAAAGGAAGACCATGTGCTGGAAAAAATATCCTGGTGGTGGAAAATTACAATTTTGCCCCTGAGGTGGCAAAATTACCATTTTACCCCTATACTCCAAATTATACCGAAATTAAAATTTTTCACTTCTAAACCTCAAATCATACTTCAATAAGTCAAATTATACTCTAATAAGTCAAATGGGGTCAAAAAAATCTTTTCTAAAATTTCCATTTTGTCCCCAGGTGGCAAATGACCATTTTACCCCTAGATAGTGAAAATTTCGATTCGACTCCAAATTGATCCTTAAACTTCGAATTACCATTTTGAGTCATCCTTGGACTGTGACACTCTTAATTTCACCTTAAAATTCCTATTTGATCTAGTTCGAGGATTAAATCAACTTTGTTGTGCCTCTAGGTACAATACCGACTTTTATAAATTTTTCGGGACTCTCTTAGCATGCAATCATGCTATCATCACAGGTATGTCATGAATTGTATTTTATAAGGTCGACCTTTACATCAAAGCACCCCCTTTCTTTTTTCAAAGAAAATCAACCATTGTATTTGCAATGAGAGCGCAATCCAGAATCTACCTACCTTGAACAAAGGCAAATTGATAACTTCCTACCACCCCTTAATTAATTTTCTAAGTCAATTAAATATGAGTTTGGAAATAATTTTGTATATACTCCGTACTAAACTAATTCATCTGTAATCACCCACTCTACTAGGATTAGTCACTTTAGGAATTAATGAAATGAAGCTTTCATCAATTCCATGACCCAACTTCCCTAAATAATAAAAATCAGTCACACAAAACATTACCTCATTTTTCACAATTTGCCATTGAGTTGTAAGAAAGTTAAATTTAAAACCATTGGGGTCAAGAGCTTTATCCCTATCAGAATCTTTAATAATTCCCCAGACTTCATCTTTAAAGAAAGGAGATTCCAATGCAACCACCGCCTCATCTGATAAGTTTTTAATCCCACAACACAAGTCATCTAGTTTCAGTGTCTTTCTATCATAATAGAGTTTTTGAAAATCCTTATAAATTTCTTTTTAATGAGAATCAGATCATCAATCAACCATTGATTCACGTTAATACTTGTTACTCTATTAATCTGTTTTCTTTCAACTACGAATGCATGGAAATATTTTGTGTTTTTGTCCCCTTCACAAATCCACTCACTTTTGCATTGCTAATTCCATTTTTGCTCCTCTCCTCTATATAATCTCCATAAATTACTCCTTTTCTACATAATAGAATCCATCAACTCGTAGCCTTCTTCCTAAGCTCGCCATTCTAAGTCATTTTATGAAGATCCCCTTCAATAACTCAATTTTTTGTGTCATAACCCTAATTGTTTCTTTTACCATGCACAAATAATAGGTCTAAGATTCTTAAAACCCTTCCATATTGTAGGACCATGGCTAGTTTCCCCCATTGCCTTAGACCAAGTTTTTGTAATTAAATTATGAAGACTTTCCTTTTCCATCTAGTAATTAAACTCTTTAAACGACTTTGGAGCCCAATTGAAATTCAATCCCCCTAACACCATAAGATTGTGATATGACAGGGAGCTAGGTAAACATAACTGTAGCATATCTGGATAGCAATTTAGCCACTCATTTTCAATTAAAATCTTGTCTAAACATGAGAATGCAACCTTTTCTCTCTTGTTGCTCCATGTAAACTGTCCCTCAGATAATAGTAATTCTACCGAAGCAATTTCTTAGATAGAATTAGCAAACAAAGCATCCGATCTTGTAAATTCATACTTTCCCATTCTTTCATAAATTGATTTCACTACATTAAAGTCCTATCCAACACACCACCAAATGTCTTTTTTTTTAATCTCATTCCATAACACCATCCATAATTTTTTTTGTTCATGACCTTCATCCGATGCATAGACATTAATGAACCCACATCGCTCATTTTGGCCATAAACTCTCCTCGTTAGAATAATAAAATTCCTATCAACAAATCATTCTTCCTCTACCAAAAATTATCCTGCCACAAAGTAGAAGGACCACCTAACAAACCCTTTATATCCTCCCTACAACCTTGAACTTTACCTCAACCCCAAATACTTTCAACAAAACACAACTTTTTTTTTAAAATTTAGTCTCCTGCAAGAATACTATCGTAAGGCTTTCTTTATTAATAATTCTTCTAATAGCTTGCCTTTTTCCACCTTTACATATTCCACAAACATTCCATGTAAACATTCTTATTTAAAAAATTCCACCCCACACAAATCAAACAAACTAGTCGACTAAACTAGGTTAACCCTTTCTTCTTCCTTCAAACTCACTAGTGTATCACTAAATTCTTCCCTCGCATTCTCGAATGACATACCCACAACTTTACCAACTTTCCATGTTTTTACAGCTTCCATCTTATTAGTATCTAAAGTGAAATACTGTCACGACCCGGTACTCCCCTCGAGCTCGTGATAGCCGTCGTGGTATCCCGGTAGACACTCATTGCTCGAAATGTCAACCCGAAACCCCGCAAGGCTTTACTATCAGTTTCTCATTTCCCTTGTGAGCAACCATTGTCAAATATCGTGTTCTAAAAGATTTTAAACTGTTTCCAACTAAAAATAAATAAAATATTAATTTTTGTCTCACAGGGGTATTTTGGTCATTTTTTTCTCAAAATTTTCAAAACTAGCTAAAACGTAATATACAAGTAGAAAACACATAATTCATATTCAAAGTTTAAAAGTCTAAAATCTTCATTTAAAACGAAATTACGGTTATTTGAATATAATAAGAAAATAAAAGAAATATTAAGTAAAATATTCTATTTTCTTATAAAACAATATTTATAGAGTTATACGTGAATAATTTTTATAGCGTAAAAGCTAAATAAATTTATACATACTTAAATACAGTAAGTCAAAATATTTAATTTAATTTACAATAACAAGAGGGCCCCCGAATAAACAAAAGTAAAGAGGACTGTGAACTTACGGTTTGAAAAATACAGATCCAATGGTAGTCTTTGATGAGATCAACTATCTACAGCCTATACTGAACCTGAAATTGGTGGAAAGGAGGGTGGTGAGATTATAAAATCCCAATGAGTAAACAGACATCATCATAAATATCTACAGTTGAGTACATGGAGACAATAAAATAAATCATCGTAAACTGGGTCACAGCATAAGAATACATTTCATTTAAAATATGTAAAGAGGCTTATGAATCTCATAAAAACTAGGCTTGTGCCATAAATCCATTCTCGGGGACACCTTGGCCTAGGCATCCGACCGAGACCGCCAAGGCTATTAAAATTCACATTTCACATAAATCATGTTTTTGTTTTGAAAACATAGCCATTCCTTGGCGTTGGTTGAGTTCCCCCTCATGTGGTGGTTTGGCGTGAAGTGAACCTTAAGCTTTACCCCAGGAGATACCTTACGTGCCTCTCCATTCGAGGTAAGAATACAATGAAGTTTACTGTGCCCCTCTAAAAGGCTGGTCCACAGAAACCCCCTACTGCAGTGATTAATTAATATATATAATCCACCATACAATAAAACTCAATAACATGATATGGCAATTTTGTAATTCACAATCTTTCAAGGTAATCAAACAATTCGCATTTCAATACAATTGCCAACTAGCCAATCATGCTCGATTTATCATAAGCCA
>NW_017234731.1:19076-25395 GCF_000208745.1 Theobroma cacao
TCTCTTGAAATTCCTCACCTAGGGTTTGTTCTTCCTCTCTTTCTCTCTCTTCCTTGCTTGGCCGAATATTTGGAGAGTAATGGGCTGATTTATGCTGATTTTTTAGTTACATAATAAAATATCCTAAGCTTGACACATGGCATTTTCTTATTGGTCCATTTTTAAAATTTTAAAAATTTAAACATTTTATCTCCACCACATGATTAGTCAAGGGTCAAAGATGAAGATAAAGGAAGACCATGTGCTGGAAAAAATGTCCTGATGGTGGAAAATTACAATTTTGCCCCTGGGGTGGCAAAATTACCATTTTACCCTTTTACTCCAAATTATACCGAAATTAAAATTTTTCACTTTTAAACCTTAAATCATACTCCAATAAGTCAAATTATACTCCAATAAGTCAAATGGGGTCAAAAAAATTCTTTTCTAAAATTTCCATTTTGTCCCCAAGTGGCGAATGACCATTTTGCCCCTAGATAGTGAAAATTCCGATTCGACTCCAAATTGATCTTCAAACTCCGAATTACCATTTTGAGTCATCCTTGGACTGTGACGATCTTAATCTCACCTTAAAATTCCTATTTGATCTAGTGCAAGGATTAAATCAACTTTGTTGTACCTCTAGGTACAATACCGACTTTTGTAAATTTTTCGAAACTCACCTAGCATACAATCATGCTATCATCACATGTACGTCATGAATAGTATTTTATAAGGTCGGGCTTTACAAATACTATTCCAACTCCTCATGTAATCATCAATTGAATCTTTTGCCCATTTACTGCTCTTGAAAACTCAACCCCCTCTATATGTACTAGACTTATTTCTTGTGCTTCCTTTTCTAACTTGGAGTCTGCCTCGTAATCTCTTTACAACACATACTTCTTCCATATCACCACCAATCTCCCCATCAACTGTTAGTATAAGCCTTACAAGCCAATCTGTGGTTGTATGGGAATTGCAATTTTGAAATATTCATGTATGACATTTTGTTATTCTTAATAGCACTGAGGTAGTTCTTTATCCATAAGTTTGTGATTTAATTACTTTTTGTACTTATGTAGATAAAGCCCATGGAACTATATATACCTTGTAAAGGAACTGTATTGGGATACAATTATGATATCCTTATGCATTAAAGCATTGCTCTTAAAAGTTCCTGATCATTGCATTATTGAGACAGGGTATCAATAATGCTCAAAGATTGGCACATGTTATGTTCTTTACTTGTGAAGTAACCAATCGCTTTCATAGGTTGAAGTATAGAGATACTTGGAACTAGCATGTGGGTGCCTGCCATAGGAGAGCGAGTTCATTGAGCATGACCCGCTATGAGAAGTGCATTTGGTACCTCACTCAAGTGTCTATGCAATACTTTTCATGTGTCAGTTGTGTAACTACTCCCTAGACTTGAGATAACAGGTTGTTTTGTATGTGGAGTACTATGCTTTGATTTCATCCTTACGGGTACTTAATCAAGGATGACAAAACAAGATGTTTTTTAGTATAGTATGAAGCATATGAAGGCAAATGAGTGGTCAAGATAAGAATCATCACCCCAAGTGATTCAAGGGGAAATATCTCATTAGTTCTTGGTTAACATTAGCTTAATCAAATCCTTGGCCAAGGTGATTAGGAGATTATGAAATGAGTTTCATAAGTCTCCATAATGCTAATGATCTAATTGCAAGAACAAATATGGAGATCGATAAGAGTAGGCACTGCACCAAGCTCTTATCATCTTCGAGATATATGATGAGGGAATGAATTACACTAAAAAATTATAGACTGAAAGGTTGTCAAAGAATCCTTTGACTCTCCTAACAATTAGGTGGCCATGATGCATTGCTAGATGCCAATCATGGTCTATGGATTTGAATTAGTTAATTTAAAATTGAATATGATTCATTTAAATTAATTAATTAATAATATTATAATTCAATTCTATTGCCAACATGTTAGGAACCTAATGGGTCACACAAAAAGGTTACAATTTGGATTAAATTGAGAGCATGATGATTTAAGTTAGACTTAAATCAAATTTTAGGTTTTAACTACTAAGGATTTAATTAAATGTAATATTTTGTACTTTGATATGGTGGCTAATAAAGCTTATCGGATGCTAATTGAGGTTAATTGGAATGTTTAAAAGTGATGAAAGGTGAAAAGTGTATTTTAAGATAAAATATTTCTCACGTGAATATATAATAATATTTTTATCGAAGAAGAATTTGTGAAATAAAAAGTGATTCAGAAGTGAATTGAAGCATAATAAGGTATTTTGGGTACCAAGGAGACAAGTGAAAAATTTTAAAATAAAATAATATTAAAATATTAATATTTGAATCGATGTCAAAATTTTTCATGAAGGAGGAGTATATGGTCAATCTAAGTGGGGGAGAGAAAGAACGAAAAATTTTTTGAGAAAAATGAAGTTAGTGGGGCCCACACATTGTTATTAAATAAAACTAATGTGAGAAAAAATATATTTTAAATATTATGGTGACACCGCGTTGAGATACAAACTTTATATTTCATTTATACATGTGTAAAAAAAGGTAATAGAAGGAAATTGAAATTAAAAGAATGTTGGAAGGACTAAATTAAAAAGTGAAGAACCTTAGAGGGTAAAATGGTAATTTTACCATTAACTTGGTCAAAGCTTTCCAAGGAAGCTTTGACTTTTTCTTTTTCAGCCATGACCGTCCTTATCCTCTCCACCAAGATATTTTCTTCTTCTTCCTCATCCATCCCAACGCCATTTGCATGCTTCACCAAAAAATATCAAGTTTTTTCATTTTTTTTCCTTGTTTTCTTTTCCTTTCCTTTCTTTTCTTACTTCTTTCTTCTCCTAACTTCTAGGGCACTAAACTTGCAGCTTTTAACCCCAATTTTCAGATCATCTAAACCCTAAAAGAGAGAAAGAAAATCTCTCTTCCTTTCCTTTATTTTCAATTTTTACTCCACTTTCAACAACACTTGGATTTTGGCTTCAAATCTTCATTTTAAGGCTGAAAGGTATATATTTTCAACCCTTGAATTTTTGAATTTATGGGTTTGTAATTTTTAGACTTTATTTTCTAAGTTTCTTCAAATTTCCTTTCCTTGAAAATTTCTAGGTTGGGTTGATCTTTATACCTTCAAGCACCAAGGTAAAGAAACTTCAAACTTGAATAATTAGTTTAATGGGTTTGTGAAGTAAATTAGAATTCTAGGTTAAAAGTTGGGTTAGAGTGTAGATTGTATAGTGTATATTTATTAGAATTGTTAAATTCAAACTATGACTTGATGGAGGTTGTTATGGCTTATTGGTAAATATAGGTTTAACGGTATTTCGGGACTACTTGGATTAAGATTTTCTTAGGTGGCATCGTTAAGGTGAGTGAACTTGCATTTAAAATGCTTTGAACAAATGCATAAGTGTTTAATTGAATCACCTTAAATGTTTTATCGAAATTTTCATTAAAACGTGCATGGGAACAACCCCTTGATGAAATGTTTTTATGTGGTAAAATATGTGATATAATGAAACCATGTGTTCCTATATTATTTGGATATGTGTGTTATGCTTTGAGTGATAATGTTGTATAACAGCTATAACTGTGCACGTGTAGTGTGGAAGTACACATAATGGTGCCAGTGGTGTACGGTGTGGGAGTGCACATGCTAGTAATGATGTGGGCGGGAGTGTGTATGATGATATATTGAAATGTGCGTGTAAGGAGTGCATAAGAGCTGATGACCGGTGGTTGCATGTATGTTTATATATTTATACACTATAGAGATATTTATATATGCTATGAAAAAGTTAAGGAAATTTTATGTGATTGTATTGAATGTTGAAAACTAATTTTCTTAAATGTTTTAAATGAGTTAAAAGACATGGCATTGAGTTTTGTTTATGGCATACAAAATTGCATTGTTTTCAAAAAAAGTGCATCATGTTTTCAAAAACTTTCAGTATTGGCTGCTTGTTCCCTTCCTATGTTCACTCACGGAGTTTATACTCATTCTTTTCAAATTCATGTTTTAGTTTCAGGATCGAAGGTCGCTGGATCCTAGGTCGAGATGCTCCCTCCTATTCATCTTTCAGTAGGTTCACCATGCCACTAAATGTTAGCACCCACGCCAAGAGTCACTCCACTGACGGTCAGGGTCATTGTATGTGTATATTTATACTTAATGTGAATTGCTAAGATTCATTTGTTAGACTATCAATGTATATTATGATCGATGATGCCATTATGCGTAAATACTTGGGTTTTATGAATTGTTTTCAAAGAAACTATATTTGAATATTATGAATTATAGATTTTAAAGAAATATGGATGATAGATGGCCTAATGTATAGGTTCATATAGAGAGGCTTGCTTGGGCCTAGTGGGCTGTGCCTATTAGGCCCTTGCGCTTGTCATGGATGGAGATTTGGGCTGTGACATTAAAAGAGTTTAATTAGGTATTGGTTAAATATTATAATTGTTATAATATTAAGGACTTATTTTGTAAATTTTATAGATATAAATATCACATTATAGCCACTTTTTTTTTTTAAAAAAAAAGGAAAGAAAACAAAAAAAAAAGGTTTTTCTCTTGAGTGCTGCCACTCTTGAGAAGTTTATTTTTTTTTGTTTTGAAAAAAAAAATTCTCCTTTGATTCTTTGTTACAAATCAAAGAAGAAAAGTGGACAAATCATTGTCCACTTGCTAGCACAAGCCCGTGGCATAAAGCTCTCTCCTTGAGAAGTATCCGTTGCAATCGTGTTTGCATCATTGGAGGCCAAGCGATTGAGTGGCTAGGATTCTTTCACACAAAAGGTGTTCACATTTTGTCACCAAAAGGAATCCATTGGATTACGATATCACTTGAAAAGGTACAATTTTTCTGATTTTATGTGGTCCTTAACTTTAAATTAAAGAACCAAGGTGATCCAAAGGTAGAAGGCATGGGTTTTATTTTATTTCAATTTTTTATTTCGCTGCGTTGATGCTTTTATGATGCCATTCCTAGCATCAACATCATATAATTTTTTCCCTATAAAGTTGAAATTTGCAAACCATCTACTTTCTTATTCTATCAAGCATTCAATTTAGCCTTAAATAAGTCAATATCACAACCAAAAATTTCAACTAGATATTGCTTCTATGAAAGCAAATCAATCTCATCCACTCCATCCAACCACTAAGATTGAGATAGGGAGTCATTACAAGCTCTAGATTGATCCAGTTTTTCCAGTGATAATGGGAATTCACAATTCAGTGGACTCACAACTACTGAACCTTTACCCAAGTAAACAAACTTTGGACTAGATTCCTGATTATCTCAAACCACCAACAACACCTTATCACCACTCTTCTCATTATGAATTGAAAATTCTTGATTTCGAGCAAATTGCTCATGAACCCTAACAATTGTTTTTGATAAGTACACAATTTTTATTACTTAATGCCAAAGATAAAACTTTAGACTTATTGGTACAAAAGTAAAATACAATGGAATAATAATCAAAGAAAATAATCCCTAAGAACACAACGCTTAGATGTGGGGATGTCTAAACATCATATAAAAAAGCCTTAACAATTTAGGCGTGAACTAAAAATGGGATCATAATCGCTCTCACATCCTTATCCAAAAAAAGATTATCCAAAACCTGTGCAGCCAATCCATTTCCAAACCACTAAGCATTCACACACAACACTAAATTTACTCACCACTTAGGACACTCCACTACCGTGCCTCCATGATTTATGTAAAGCCCGACCTTATAAAATACTATTCATGACATACATGTGATGATAGCATGATTGCATGCTAGGAGAGTCCCGAAAAATTTACAAAAGTCGGTATTGTACTTAGAGGTACAACAAAGTTTATTTAATCCTCGAACTAGATCAAATAGGAATTTTAAGGTGAGATTAAGAGTTTCACAATTCATGGATGACTTAAAATGGTAATTTGGAGTTTGAGGATCAATTTGGAGTCAAATCGAAATTTTCACTAACCAGGGGCAAAATGGTCATTTGCCACTTGGGGACACAATGGGAATTTTAGAAAAGAATTTTTTGGCCCCATTTGACTTATTGGAGTATAATTTGACTTATTGGAGTATGATTTGAGGTTTAGAAGTGAAAAATTTTAATTTCGATATAATTTGGAGTATAGGGGTAAAATGGTAATTTTGCCACCTCAAGGGCAAAATGGTAATTTTCCACCACCAGGATATTGTTTCCAGCACATGGTCTTCCTTTATCTTCATCTTTGACCCTTGACTAAACATGTGGTGGAGATAAAATGTTTAAATTTTTAAAATTTTAAAAATGG
>NW_017234731.1:29161-42289 GCF_000208745.1 Theobroma cacao
CATATCATGTTATTGAGTTTTATTATATGGTGGATTATATATTAATTAATCACTGCAGTAGGGGGTTTCTGTGGACCAGCCTTTTAGAGGGGCACGGTAAACCCCATTATATTCTTACCTCGAACGGAGAGGCGCGTAGGGTATCTCCTGGGGTAAAGTTTAGGGTTCACTTCACGCTAAACCACCACGTGAGGGGGAACTCAGCCAACGCCAAGGAACGGCTATGTTTTCAAAACAAAAACATGATTTATGTGAAATGTGAATTTTAATAGCCTTGGCGGTCTCGGTAGGATGCCTCGGCCAAGGTGTCCCCGAGAATGGATTTATGGCACAAGCCTAGATTTTTATGAGATTCATAAGCCTTTTTACGTGTTTTGAACAAAATGTGTTCTAATGCTATAACCCAGTTTATGATGATTTACTTTATTGTCTCCATGTACTCAACTCTAGATGTTTATGATGATGTTTGTTTACTCATTGGGATTTTATAATCTCACCACCCTCCTTTCCACTCATTTCAAGTTCAGTATAGACTGTAGATAGCTGATCTCATCGAGGACTACCGTTGGATCTGTATTTTTTCAAATTGTAGGTTCACAGTCTTCTTTACTTTTGTTTATTCGGGGGCCCTCTTGTTATTGTAAATTAAATTAAATATTTTGGCTTACTGTATTTAAGTTTGTATAAATTTATTTAGCTTTTATGCTATACAAATTATTCACGTATAACTCTATAAATATTGTTTTATAAGAAAATAGAATATTTTACTTAATATTTCTTTTATTTTCTTATTATATTCAAAGAACCATAATTTCGTTTTAAATGAAGATTTTAGACTTTTAAACTCATTTTGAATATGAATTATGTGTTTTGTACTTGTATATTACATTTTAGCCAGTTTCGAAATTTTTGAGAAAAATGACCAAAATATCCCTGTGAGACGAAAAATTAATATTTTATTTGTTTAAAGTTGGAAACAGCTTAAAATCTTTTAGAACACGATATTTGACAATGGTTGCTCACAAGGGAACAGAGAAACTAATAGTAAAGCCTTGTGGGGTTTCGGGTTGACATTCCGGGCAATGAGTGTCTACCGGGACACCACAGCGGTTGTCACGGGCTCGAGGGGAGTACCGGGTCATGACAATTTATGTCTAAATCATTGCTCAAAATTAGAACAAACAGCAAGTAATCATCTCCCACATGTAATTTAGAATTATTAAATTCTAAACCACATCCACACCAGCATTCAAGTAAAACCAAAACTCTTACTAGTAATAGAAGTCTAGTTTTCAAATGTAAAACTAAAATGAACTTTAAAATGATCCAAACTAATCAACAAAGACTTGCAATAATTTTGAAACTCTACAAGCACCTTCTTTAGCAAATTTATTTGCTTCAGTGATCCCCTCCCTTTTAATATGAGTAATTTTCCAATGGGGAATTTCTTTTTTTAAATTAGCAATCTGAATCAAAATTTGCCTAAATCTCCATTGACTTTCATTCAGGGGGAGAATCAAATTAACTGCATTTTGTGAGTCACTTTCAAACCACAATTTTGTAGAATGATGACCCAAAATTCCTAAAACAATTGAAAGACTTCTTTAACAGCTGAAAGTTCTGCAAAACTCAAATCTCCTACACCAATAGGTTTAAGATCCCATCCTTTGATGTAGTGATATACTTAAACTTAATATGATGTTGACCAAGTGGGATGTGAATGGATTTTAATTTGATATGAAATCAAATGTTGGATGAATTTTTCCTAGCCTCATTGACATGAATTTCTCCCTAAGAAATGGTTTTAATGATGTGGTGTTGATGAATGAATAAATGATAGGAAGTAATGAAATCCCAATTTTTCATATTGTGGACATTTGGTGAAAACTTGGACTTTAATGAATTATGTATTGGTGATGATATATCTATGTGAATTCATTGTCATTTAATGTAAATCCTTCCATATTATTGTGTTATGTTCATGGATAGATGATGGTTGAAGGAATGGTTGAAAAAGGAAGTCAAAAGAATGTATTTTAGAAAGTTTGAACTTAGAAGACCGACTCCAAATGGTTACAAGTCGATCCTATGGCAGAAAGAGTAACACCCCGTACCCTCGTATAAGAGTCAATAAGACCTTATCGACAAGACGAGGGTCAATTGACATAAATTTAAGTGCCAAAGAGCGGTGACGAGTGAAAGAAATATTTTGGAATAAAATAATTCACACGCGAGAAAAGGTTATTTAAAAGTGAACAGGGACAAAATGAGACACTTTGGAACCCAAGGAGACAAGTGGAGAATTTTGAAGTAAAATAATATTAAAATATTAATATTTTACCTATTGTTGAAATTAGTCATGAAGGAGGACTATATGGCTAGTCTAAATAGGGGAGTAGAAGTAAGAAAGAATTTCAAAGAAAAACAACATTAGTGGGACCCGAGTGCTTTTATTAAATAAAGTAAGAGAGGGTAAGTATATATTTAAATATTATGGTGACACCTTGATAAAGTGTTAATTAGATATTTTATTTGTACAAGTGTTATGGAAGAAAAATAGAAGAAAATTGGAATTAAAGGAATGATGGGGGGCCTTAATTCAAAAGCATAAGAAGTTGAGGGGTGGAAATTGCAAATAACGAAAAGTGAAGGGGTGAAGCTATAATTATGAACAAGTTGAAGGATCAAATTGTAGTTTACGTAATGTTTGAAGGACTAAATTGTAAAAGATGAAAAGTTTAAAGGGTCAAATGGTAAATAAGAAAAAGTTTGAAGACTTATGTGCAATTTCAACATTTGAAGTTAAATGGAAATTAACTAACCAAGGAAAATTAGATTATGTGGGAGGATGGAATATGCATGTAAACAAATACTATTACATGAAAAGATATGCATGCAAGGATGTACTTGCAATGGGGAACATGTGGGACCCCCACCATGTGACAAACAAAAAGGCATAAGACAAAATGAATAAGATAACACATGCATGTGGATTTTTAAGTTAAAAGAATGCATGGAAGATTTATGCATGATGGACACTTGGTGACAATTAGACTTAAACAAGAAAAAATGTAGTTGCATGTAATGTCATTGGCCAAGAAGGAGGCCAAATGGAAATTAAGGTGGGAAAGTTTCATGAAAGACCATTTGGCACAAATAAGGTGGGATTAACTGGAAATGAATCGAAGAATGGATATGGATAGTAAAGGAGGATTTTTAACCAATGTGGAAGAAAGGAAATAGGATATGCATGAAACCTATTGGTTGGAAAAATGGCCAAATGAAAATAAAAGGCAGATGTGTGCATGCAATTTGATTGGTTAAATGGGTGGCCATATAAGTACCAAGTTTCCAAGAGTAAAAGAAATATGAATTGGCCTTGGTGAAGCTTGAGAGAATCGGCCATTGAGAGAGGAAAAGAAAGAAGAAAGTGTTTTTGAAGAGCTCCACCCAAGAGGAAGAAAAGAGAAAGAAAAGAGAGGAAAGTGGGGAAGGCTCGGGTTGTAAGGATTCAAGGAAACCGTGGGTTCCTTGCTCTTCATTGTTGAGTTTAACATTTCATCACCCAAAAAGGAATCTTCAACATGCAATAGAAGAACCATGGAACTTGAGGAAAGAGGAAAGCTTGGTTCAAAAGAAACAAGGGTAAGCATTGTGGTTTTGGTTTGATTATGTTTTGATAATCGGTTGGTAACCATAAGAAATGTATTGTGGCATTAAAGAAAAGCTTGATTGGAGAGGATTTAGTGACATGCAAGCCATCAAACTCTTGGATCCATGATGGATTCAAAGTGAAAGAGAAAAGGTAAGCATGGTATTGTGTTTTAAGGCTTACGATTAGAAAACTGTTAAGAAAATAATTTGTGAATAATGTTAGCAGCTTGGTGATTGAAACTTGGAAGAATATTGGAGTGCATGTGAGGCTCAAGCAACCTTAAAGGTAAAATGAATAATGCTTTAAGTGTAGTTAGAAGATTTTGAGAAAATGGCTATTATTGTGTTGATTGAAAACTTGAAAGACACATTGTGAGGAATGATGATTGTTGAAAAGATCTAAAAATGCATGATCTAGTTAGAATTGTTAAGGTTGCTTGCTATGTTGTTTGAAAGAAATAAGGATGAATAATGTGGATGGAGGATTGAGAAATAAAGCATTGAAAGTTAGATAGACAAATTATGCATGTAAGCTTGGAAATGTTGGCTCCATTAGTTTTTGATGATAATAAAATATTCCCATTCATTTGTGTCTAATATTTCTACTTGAGTGTGCAGGACAAGAATTGTATGCCAATGATAAATAAATTATTCCATGGGACATATCAAAAAGGCATATGAATAAGAAGCCACAACTAATCAACAAAACAGAAGCTCCTTAGTTGAATAATGAAGGGTTAGTCAGCTAAAATTCAAATCAGAAGTTGGTCGGGTCAAGAGTATTGAGAAACAGAAAAGACTTAGTCGACCAAGAAGCGAGTTAGTCGACTAAGAAGTTACTGCCAGAAATCTGGACTTCAAGACAGAACTGACTTAGTCGACCAAGAAGTAAGTTAGTCGACTAAGTACTAACTACCATAAACTGGAAACAGAAAACAGAGACAACTTAGTTGACTAAGACATAAGTTAGTCGACTAAGAGCATTTTGCCAAAAAATTTGAATTGTGCACTAGAAGACAGATTAACGGCCAAAACTACTACTAAACTATTTCCAACGATCAAAAACTGTCTAACCAACATCAGAGCTGATTTTCCAAGTATAAAGGGACTTCCAACGGCTAGAAAAGTAGAATGAAGGCTTCCAAGAACAAGAAAGAGCCCAAAAACCAGAAAATACTCTTTGCTCATTTATTGCACTCAACTCCTATCTTTGTAATTGTGGTCTGCACTTCACTTTGTACCACTTAGATCAACCTTGTGATCATAGGTACACTCTTTATCACTTATCTCCTTGTATTCTTAGAGTGAACGGGTCACTCTAAGGGATTGATTCAAGCCAGGATTGCTTGATTGAGCATAAATTCTAACTTAGCCTTGAAAAGTTAGGTATTGGGTTTTAGTTGATCTCGGTAAAAACTATTGTGAAAGGTTTTGGCTAAGCCTAGTAAAAGCCATTGTAAAAGCTTGGTGAAAGCTTGTGACTTTCACCATTCTTAATGGATTAAATGGAAAATCTTGATTGAACAATCAAGGTAGTGGATGTAGGTCTTGGATCAAACCACTCTAAATTCTGCTGTGTTGTCTACTCTAATTTTGTTCTTATTTTCATTCTTTCTTTTCACTTGCATTTGTTCCCACTTAGAGCCAATTTTTGAAAGAGTCAAAGTGTGTTATTCACCCCCCCTCTAGCACATTTACTTGGGACCAACAAGTGGTATCAGAGCCTAACTCCTGTTATTAAGGTCTAACACCCTTAGGAAGATCCAAACGACTTTACAAAAATTAGTAGTTGCTAAGGGACAATCAACAAACAGACCACCTTTGTTTGATGGCTCTAACTATCCTTATTGGAGTACTAGGATGTCAATATATATTAGGGCAATTGATTATGAGATGTGGGATGTCATAACTAATGGACCATTCATTCCTTCAACCTTAAATGTAGTGACCAATGAGATGATTCTTAAGCCAAGGTCTGAATGGATAGAGGCTGAAATTAAAAAGGTCTAAACCAATTTCAAAGCAATCAATACATTGCATTGTGCTCTAACTCCCACCGAATTCAATAAAATATCAAGCAGTACCACAATAAGACAAGTGTGGGATAAACTTAGAATTATCCATGAAGGAACTTCTCAAGTCGAGGAGTCTAAGATAGCCCTCTTGACCCATAATTATGAAATGTTTAAGATGGAGCCTGGTGAAGATATCACCAGCATGCTAGATAGATTCATAAACATCACAAACAAACTTAGTCAGCTAGGCAAACCAATTCCTGAGCATGAAATTGTTAAAAGACATCTTAGAAGCCTACCCAAAAATTGAAAGCCTAAGATGACAGCCATCCGAGAAGCCAAGGACTTAAATGTAATAACTTTGGATGAAATTTGTGGTTCTTTCTTTACTCATGAGCTAAAACTCAAGGAAAAGGAAAAAAAAGATAGAAGGGAAGCAAAAGAAAATAAGAAGAGCATTGCCCTAAAAGCCAGCAATCTTGAAAAAGAACTAGATGAGCTATACTGTACTGATGATGAAGAACTGACACTGGTTGCAAGGAGATTCAGAAAGCTTATGAGAAAAAAAGACCGTAGACTAGCTAGAAAAGGGTTTAGAAGAGATCAAGGTTCTTCATGGAAAACCAGAAACAAAAATGACTCTAGCAAAAAGAAAGAGCTTCCATGCTTTGAATGCAAGAAGCTTGGACATTTCAAGTCTGAATGCCCCTTGCTGAAAGAAGAAACTCCAAAGAGAAACAAAAAATTAAAGAAGGCAATGGTGGCAGCTACTTAGTCAGATAGTGATACTTCAAGTTCTGAAGCTGACGAAGAAAAAGCTGAAGAAAGAGTAAACATGCATTTGATGGCACAAGATGATGAATCAGAGGTATCCTCATCCCCTTGCAATATTTTTGTTAATGAACTTCAGGATGAATATGAATGTTTATATGAGGAATTTGAAAAACTTGTTTTGAAATACAAGACTTTAAAGAAAAAGTCAGCATCTCTAGAATTAGATTTGGAAAAGATTAAACTTGACTTTGATTCTGTTTTTGAACAAAAAAATTTTCTGCAAATTGAATTGGAGCACTTTAAAACAGATTTTGAAACTCTAAAATTGGAATTGGAAAGTAAAACTGAAGTCTTACAAAAGGTAAGTGAAAAAAATGCTGCACTCAAAAGTTTAAAAAATGAAACTTCAAGCAGAAATGCATATCACAAGAGAAATTCTGTTAAGGCAGCATCTAGGTGTTATACTTGTAATAGAATTGGTCATTTATCCTATGATTACTATAGAAAAAGAAGTGTACAGACAATAAGAAAAATATGGGTCCAAAAGGATCCTATGTTGCTGCTAACAATCAAGGACCCATCAAGGTATGGGTACCTATTAAGAAAAACTGAATATTTGTTTTGTAGGTTGAGCTGCACTCAAAAGATACATATTCAAGAGCTCAACTAAAGAAGAAGCAGCCTTGGTATATGGACAGTGGCTACTCAAGGCATATGACAGTAGATGAAATGCTATTTGCTTAGCTGGTCAAAAGAAAGGGAGGTATCATATCCTTTGGTGATGATTCAAAAGGTATAATTCATGGCATAGGAACGGTTGGTAAGAACTCCTACACTCAAATCAGTCATGTGTTTTTGGTTAAAGGTTTGAAACATAATTTATTAAGCATTAGCCAATTGTGTGACAAAGGTTTTAAGGTATGCTTTGACTCAACTAAATGTGAAGTGATAGATATAAGTACTAACAAGGTCTCTTTTATAGGAAAAAGAATAAGGAATATGTATGTTGTATTTCTTGAGAATCTTGAAATGGATTGTGAAACAAGTCTTGTAGCAAAATTTGAAAATGATGGCCGGCTATGGCATAGGAGACTTAGACATGTGAGCATGCATACCATGTCAAAGTTAATTAAGAAAAATCTGGTTATAGGATTGCCTAAGCTTAAACTTGAGGATCATCAAATTTATGATGCTTGTCAATTAGGTAAACAAACTAGAACATCTTTTAAAACCAAGAAAGTTATCTCCACATCTAGACCTCTTAAATTGCTTCACATTGATCTATTTGGTCCAATAAGTACAACTAGTCTAGGAGAAAAATCTTATGGCTTTGTAATAGTTGATGACTACTCTAGGTACACTTGGGTATATTTCCTTGCTCATAAAAATGATCCTCTACTAGCATTCATAAGTCATTGTAAGAAGGTTGAAAATGAAAAAGGACTAGCTATAGTTAGTATTAGGAGTGATCATGGAGGTGAGTTTGAAGGAGATGAATTTGAGAATTTTTGTAATGAAAATGGGTTGGATCATAATTTTTCTGCACCTAGAACACCCTAGCAAAATGGAGTTGTAGAGAGGAAAAATCGAACCTTGAAAAAAATGGCTCGAACTATGTTATGTGAGAATAATTTACCTAAATACTTTTGGGCAGAAGCTGTTAACACAGCAGTTTATATCCTTAATAGAGTGTCTATAAGAGCCATGATATCAAAGACCCCATATAAGCTATACAAAGGTAGAAAACCAAATATCTCTCACCTTAGGAGCTATGGCTACAAATGCTTTGTGTTGAACAATGGAAAATAGCCGTTAGGAAAGTTTGATGCAAAGAGTGATGAAGCTATATTTCTAGGATATGCATTAAACTCAAAAGCCTATAGAGTCTTTAACAAAAGATCTTTAATAGTTGAAGAATCCATCCATCTAGTTTTTGATGAATTTAATACCTTACAAAAGGAAATTTGTGATGATGAAAATGATACGGATGTCCTTGAAAGACAAATGGAAGAGATGAGTTTAGATGATAAGAAAAATAGTGAAGAAAATACCCTAGGTAGAGAAACAGAACCTCCACCCTTAGAAACCTTGCAAAGGACTGAAAATCAACATCATGATCTTCCAAAGAACTGGAGGTACATCAAGGAACATCCACATGAGCAAATCATAGGTGACATTTCTCATGGAGTTAAAACTAGAAGAGCAACTAGAAAGACATGTGAGTTTTTAGCATTTATCTCTCAAATTGAGCCTAAGAACTTTGAGGAGGTAGAGAAAGAGGAAAGTTGGATAATGGCCATGCAAGAGGAACTTGATCAATTCAAAAGAAACCATGTATGGTCATTAGTTTCTAGACCTTTAAACCACCCTATTGTTGGCACTAAATGGGTGTTTAGGAATAAGGCAGATGAGCTAGGGAATGTAGTTAGAAATAAAGCTAGGTTGGTAGCACAAGGATACAACCAAGAGGAAGGAATAGACTATGATGAAACCTTTACACCGGTTGCTAGGATAAAAGCTATAAGGTTACTGCTTGCATTTGCTTGCTTTATGAACTTTAAGTTATTCCAAATGGATGTAAATAGTGCATTCTTAAATGGTTTCATCCAAGAAGAAGTTTATGTTGAGCAACCCCCTGGTTTTGAGGACTTTGAAAAACTAGATCATGTTTTCAAAATTCATAAAGACTTGTATGGATTGAAACAAGCTCCTAGAGCTTGGTATGAGAGGCTTTCAAAATTTCAGGTTGAAAAAAGTTATGTTAGAGGTAGTATTGATACAACATTGTTTATCAAAAGATACTTAACTGATTTAATTGTTGTTCAAATTTATGTGGATGACATTGTGTTTGGTGCAACTAATGAGGTTTTATACAAGAACTTTGCTAAAGAGATGTAGGGGGAATTTGAGATAAGCAAATGGGTGAGCTGAACTATATTCTTGGCCTTCAAATCAAGCAAAGTGAAAAAGGAATCTTCATCAACCAAGAAAGATACATTCAAGACATGCTCAAAAGATTTGATATGCTGATGCTGAAATCAGTTTGCACACCAATGAGTCCATCCACCAGACTTTCTGTAGATGAAAAAGAAAAAGATGTTGATCAAAAGCTATATAGAGGTATGATCGGATCACTACTCTATTTAACAGCTAGCAGGCCTGATATCCAATTCGCTATATGTTTGTGTGCTCGTTTTCAATCTGAACCTAAGGAATCACACCTGACTGCTATTAAAAGAATTTTTAGATACATCTTAGATACACAAACTTTAGGGATATGGTATCCTAGGGAATCATCCTTTAGTCTAGTTGGATATTCAGATGTAGATTTTGCTAGCAGCAAAATAGATAGAAAAAGCACTAGCGGAACCTGCCAGTTTCTAGGTAGTATGCTTGTGTCATGGTCAAGCAAAAAGCAAAATTCAGTTGCTCTCTCTACAGCTAAAGCCAAATATGTATCTCTAGGCAGCTGCTGTGCTCAAATCTTATGGATTAAACAACAACTAAAAGACTATGGAATATCAATGCATAACAAACCAATATATTGTGACAATACAAGTGCAATCAACATTTCAAAAAATCCTGTACAGCATTTTAAGACTAACCATATTGAGATTAGACATCACTTTGTTAAAGATCATGTAGTGAAAGGTGACATTAAAATTGAGTTTGTAAATACTTAACATCAATTAGCTGACATCTTCACAAAACCCTTAAATGAGGATAGATTTTGTGAGATTAGAAGAAATTTAGGGATGATTAATATGCAGGAGCTGTAGGAAATTTTCTTTGTTTTTACACATAAAACATAAGGCACTTAGTCAATTAAGAGAATCTTAATCAACTAAGAGTGTTCTGTCACTTTAAATAATAAGACTCAGTGAGTTAGAAAAGAATGAATAAAATAGTAAATAGGTATAGTATACCGGGTGAAGGAAATGGGCACAAAATACCGCCCAGCTAAAAAACAAAAATGAGAGAAATTTTCAAATTTTGAACAGGAGAAAAACTGACAATATTTAAGGGGGAGATAGACAGTTTTTTAAGAGAATTGAACTGCCCTTAACTCCTCCTCTCTACACTATCTTTCTTCTGAAATCGACCCATCTGAAACTGAAACCCCTCCCTCTCAAACTCTCGAAACCCTGAGTTAAAAATCCTTCAAACCAAATGGCAAAACCAAGACAATCTCAATAAGCTCTGAAGAACAAAAAGGGTACGTGGCCATTGGAGGAAACTTCATAATTCGAAATACAAAAGAAGAAGAAAAAGATTCTGCACACCTTTGAAATAAAAAATTCTAGAAAGAAGATGACTAAGAAGGGTAACAAAACAAAGAAGAAGAAAGAGAAGGGAAAATCATTTAAGAAAGGTAATATCCCATCCTCCAAGTTTAGAAACAAAGCCCATCAAGATAGATACAGAAAATTAGAGGATGCCCCTATCACTTGTGGCAAATACATTGACTGGGACAGTTTTGATGAAATTTCAGAAATTCAAACAAGCTTATCAAATTATTTTGAGGAATTAAAACCGAAAGAGTTTAGTACATTTAAGAATCGATCCTACAATGCTAGTTTAGTTAAAGAATTTTATGCAAGTATAGCACTAGATAAGAATGAACTTGAGGATTCTAATGATTATATTGAGGATGGTCTGAATGTCTTTTTGAATGGAAAGGAATTTACTATTACTGCTATAGATTTAGGGAGCCTACTCAAAATCCAATGTGAAGAGAGTGAGTTTGAATTCTCTAAAAATTATGACCCCTCATCTCTGTGGGAAATTATGTCAAGCCCAGCTCGACAATATGTTCATTATGCCATTCCTACATAGGAATGCATGTTTGCTTACTTGGGTACCTTGGAAATCGTTAAAGGACGGTATGGTACCAAATGGTACAATTAAGTTGAATTAAGCCTCGAACTAGTCCAAATAGAGATTTTAAGATGAAATTGAGAATTTTAAAACCCCAGAATGACTTAAAATGGTGATTTGAAGTTCGAGGACTAATTTGGAGTCAAATTGGAATTTTCATGATCTAGGGGCAAAATGGTCATTTTGCCACCCGAGGTTAAAATTGGAATGTTGGAAGAAGTTTTTGATCAAGATTGACTATTTAGAACATAATTTGAGTTTGAGAAGTGAAGAATTTTAATTTCGGCATTTTTCCTAGCATAAGGGCAAAATAGTCATTTTGCCACCCTAGGGGCAAAATTGTAATTTTTCACCACCCAACACTTGTCCAACACATGGATTTTACCCAATATTATTATGGATAATTGAAGGATTTTATGTGGTGGAGAAAGAAAGCTTAATAGTTAAGAATTTAAAAATGGACCAATGGAATGGTGACAAGTGTCAAGCTTTTATTTCTTTATTATTTTCTTCATAAATTAGCACAAAATCTGCCCATTTCTCTTCATTATGGCCAGCCAAAGCAAGAACAAAGGAAGAAAAGGAAGAACAAAACCCTAGGTGGAAAAATTCAAGGGAAAAGTGTGAAAATTCAAGGGAAAAGTGTGAAAATTCAAGGAAACAAGTGAAAAAAAGGTAAGATTTTTCAATTAAGCTTGAGATCTTTCTTAAGCATTTTTTCTTATTTTTCATGGTTGAATCACATGAAATCATGATGGGTCTCTTGCTGGCCAAACACTTAGAGAGAGATTTTGATGGTTGATTTGGTTAGATTTTAAGATATTCTAGTGTTTTTAGTTGATTGGTGATGTGTAGCATGAAAATCAATCAAGAAAAATTCATGTTCTCCCATCACCCATCATTGGCCGAATTCTCTATGTAGAATATTGATGATGATTTTGATTTTATTTCAAGTGATTTGGTTAGGAATTTGTGATTTATGGTGTGAGAATCAAGCTTGAAAAATTATAGTGTTGATGCTGTCACGACTCGGAACCTCCCTCGGGCCCATGACAACCCGCCTCGACGTCCCGATTGACACTCATTATCCGGAATGCCAATCGGAACCCCGCAAGGCTAGCTAATCAATTTCTTGCCTTTCCTGTGAGCAATCGTTGTTAAATATCGAGTTTTAAGAAAATATAAACTATTTTAGATTGAAAACAATCAAAATAAAATTTTTGCCACAGGGGTATTTTGGTCATTTTTACCAAAAAATTTCGAAACCTGATAAAGATACAACGTATGGTAGAAAAATATCCACTGCCGATTAAAAATAAATTTTTATAATCTAAATCATTGATTTAGAGTGAAAAGTTGGCTAATTAAACTAAATAAAAATATTTGATAATATATTTCATTTTCTTATAAAATAATTTTTATAGAACTATACATAAATAATTTTTGTAGCGTGAGAATAAAATAAATTCATACATACAATAATTTACAAAGTTATACAGTACAATAATAATTACAATGACAAGTGGGCTATGAATACACCAAATACTGGTGATAGTAACCTACTGTCTGTGAGGTAGAGATGTCAACTGGAATCCTCGACAAAATAGGGTATCTATAAGCTACCACAGGCCTGAAATATTTGGAAAGGAGGTGGGTGAGATTTCGCAATCCCAATGAGTAAACAGACATTATCATAAATATCTAAAGGCGAGTAACATGGAGGCAAGTTTAAACAACAAATTACAAACCATTTCATAAGGTTTTCAATTTATTTCTTAAAACATAAAATATTTGTAATTTACCAAAA
>NW_017234731.1:43530-59064 GCF_000208745.1 Theobroma cacao
TTCCTTTCCTCTCTATTTTCTCTCTTGTTCTCCCTTATGGCTGGCCATCACTTAAAATGGGGTTTAAATGGGCTGACTTTTCATTAAAATAATATTAAATCATTAAAAAGTGCCATGTGTCACTTTCCCATTGGCCCATTTTTAAAATTTCATCTTTTAAACTTCAATTTTTCATCACTTAACATACCATAGTTGTTCATACCAAAAATAAATAAATTCTATGATTTTGACAAGTTTTGGGTGGTGTAAATTACGATTTTTAGCCCAAGACGATAAAATTACCATTTTGCCATTATGTTCCAAAAATTGTCGAAAATGAAAATTTTCACTTCCTATCATTAAATTATACTCCAAAAAGTTAATCTTGGTCAAAAATTTCACTCCATGATCAAATTATTATCTTAGGTGGCAAAATGACGATTTTACCCCTAAACATCAAAGTTTTCCATTTTACCCCAAATGCACCCTCGAACTCCGAACAATCATTTTTAGTCATTCCTGGACTGTATAATATTAAATTTCATCCTATGATTCCTATTTGAACTAGTTCGAGGTTAAATCAACTCAAGTGTACCGTTAGGTATAATACCGGGTTTCGTCTATTCTGAAGTGCTTTCCTAGCGTAATAACATGTTACTCAGTGCATGTATATCATGACATGTGTTTATAGGGTCGGGTTTTACAGATGCACCCACCTTGGCCAAATTTTCCAAGAGAAAATGTGAGGATGATTTTTCCATATTTCAAGTTATTTAACTTGTGTTTGATGATTTGGAGAATTGGAAAAAAATGGAATTATTTGGAGTTGAATTGGACATATTGGCCAATTAATCGGGTGATAGATCGAATTAGGCCAATACGATTTTATTTAGGTACATAATTGAATTTATATTGAACACCGTATTTAGATAGTTACCTGAGTATTTCACATCCCATTTCATGCATTAGTATAGAGCCTGAATTGGTTTTATAACAATTTAGCACAAATGTAGTAAATGGCTTATTGTGCATTATGTCTAGGTGGTGAGCATTTTGGCAAAAGTAAAGAGATAGTACTCGAGGATCAAGAATCGGAGTACTTGAAATTCGACTCCTGAAATAGTGAGTAACCTTACTATCATCTTAATTATCTAAAGTGGTTTTTATTCGATTTTGTGATTTTATGGAAAATGAGTTTAAATGGTAAATCTTTATGTTTTATAAACAAAATGTGTTTAAATGAAATGATTTTATAAATTATCTTGAAATTGAATGATGGCTTTGAAAATAGAGTAATTGGAGACCATTTGATGTATTGTGAATTTATGGTTTTAATTGATTGGCTTATGGCAATATTGGCATGAATGGCTGAATTGGTATTTGTGTTGAAAATGTATAAACAGTTGTTTGCCTTGATAGGCTGGATAATGATAAAATTGGCATGTCATGCTGTTAAATTTTATTGAATTTGTGGGTTATTGATTAGTTGCTGCAGTAGCCGGGTTCGGTGGACCAGCCTATTAGAAGGGCACAGTAACCCTATTATATTCATAACTCAGTATGAGAGGCGCGGTTGGATAACTCCTGAGGTTAAAACTTTAGAGTTCACTTCACGCTAAACCACCACGTGAGAGTGAACTCAGCCAACACCAAGGAATGGCTATGTTTTCAAAATAAAAACATGATTTATGTGTACATGACTTTTTACAGCCTTGGCGGACTCGGTTGGGATAGCCCTCGACCAAGGTATCCCTTATAACTGAGTATGAGAATGATTTTGGCACGAGCCAAAGTTTTAAGAAATTCATAAGTCATGTTGAATACTCAATTTATATGAATTGATTTTATTTGGTTGAAATGAGTTGAAAGGTGATGAATTATAGTATGATAATCTATTTTAATCTGTCTCCATTTACTCAGCTTTAGATATTTTAGATGGTATTTGTTTACTCAATGGGATTATATAATCTCACCACCCTCCTTTCCACCCATTTCAGGCTCAGGATAGTCGGTAGATAGCTCACTTTGTTGAGGGCTACAGTTGGACTTGCATCCTCAAAAACTATAGGTTTATCGCTTTTGATACTTTTGGTTGTTCGTGGGCCCACATGTCACTGTAAATTAAAATTTATACTTTGGTTATTTGTATTATAGTATGTATAAATTTATTTAGCTTTTACGCTACAAAAATTATTTACTAGGAACTCTATAAATATTGTTTTATAAGAAAATAAAATATTTTATTGAATATTTTTATTATATTCAAATAGTTATAGTTTCGCTTTAAATAAATGTTTTAGACATCTAAACTTATTTTTGATTATGAAATATGTGTTTTTCACTCGCACATTACATTTTTAGCTGGTTTTGAGACTTTCGAGGAAAAATGACCAAAATGCCCCTGTGAGCGAAAAATTATTTTTCTATTGTTTTGATTTGGAAATAGTTTATAATCTCTCAAAACATGATACTAAACAACTGTTGCTCCCAAAGGAGATGCGAAAACTGATATTAAAGCCTTGCGGGGTTTCGGTTGGCATTTTGGGTAATGAATGTCTATCGAAACATCACGGCGGTTGTCAGGGGCTCGAAGAGAGTACCGGGTCGTGACAAATTATCACAGGGAAGAAGAAAAAATACTCTTCCAAAAGTAATGCCAGTCTTATTACAAGTCCTCAAATTAGAATTTTGCATTACTTTGTTACTGCTAACATTCATGGTAGGACTGCTAACATGCATGCATTCAGTGGTGTTTCACTTAACTTGGGTAGATTTATGATTGAGAGAATGAGAGGAGCATGTAGACTGGAGAAAATAAATTTACCTTATAGAAATATCATCACATCTTTGGTGTAGAAGAAAGGTATTTGGAGCTCTAGGTATGAAGCAGAAAAAGTAAAAAGTAGAGACCAAGCCATTTACCTTAGAAGTCTGCCTAAAATAGGGTATAAGCTAGGTGGAGAAACCTTTGTTAAAACCCCCAAGGTTGCTCCCTTAAAAGAAACTTCTCTACCTGCACATCTTGAGGCATCCTCATCTCAGTTCTCTAATGAAATGCTTTTTAACCTATTCATGAGGATTGATGGAAAGCTGACTGACCAAGGAGTAAGGATGCTGAAAATTGAAGAGAAATTGGCAGAGCTTGAAAATGTGCTGAAGGAAAAAGGAAAAATGCCTTATGAACCTGCAGCTGCAGATACCTCTGCAACTCCAAGTCTTGCAGAAGGACAAGGTGTTGAAGGTTTTGCTTTCCAGGTCGAGGGTCATGAACCTGAAGTAGATCAACCCAGGAAAACCCCCTCACTTGAACCACAAAAGGAAGTTGAATTAGAACAAGGAATTGAAGTGCTTGGCTCACTGGATAAAAATCCTCCATCTCCTCCAGAACCTCAAAAAGAGCAACCTTCTCCTCCAAATTCTAAGGAAGTATCAATTATGGATGTCTTCCATCAGATGGTTAGGGAAGAACAGATAGAAAAGGAAGCAGCTAAAGCACAAGCACATAAATCTGCATTCACTGAACCAGCTCCCACAACAGAAGAAAAATCAGTTAAAGGAAAAGAAACTGCTACAACTCCACAGGCCAAATCAAAACCACCTGGCAAAGGAGAGAAACCAATGGCCACCAAGACCAAGTTCCTCAAAAGAAGAAAATCCTCCAGAATCACTGAAAAGGCTAAGCCATCAGCCATCTCTTCTCTATAAAACCCCTTGGAAATTTCTAAAAAATCATCACTTGAACTCTCACCATAAATATCACCACCAGAACCCTCACCTGAACCCCTAAATGTTTTCTATGGCACTGATGAGTCTACCCTTTCACCCTCTTCAGAAGATGATTAAGCATCCTTAGGATTTGATGATGACAAAAAGGGGGAGAATATGGTAGAAAATTTAGGGGAGATCTAGGGGTAATTTAGGAATATTGATGACTAATTTTATTTTCTTGTTGTTTTTGCTTTGACAGTTGAATAATTAAATTTGACTTTGATGATAGGAACAATTATTTTTCTGCTGATAAACATTGCTATTTATGTTTTTGGATGTCAACAAGTTGGATGTTGACTATTTAAATCTGTTATTGAAGTTTCTACCATTAAGTTTCTACTGCTGCTTTGGTGCTGATATTGGGTTGTCATGCTGATGATTGATCTTTAATATGATAATGTGAATGGATTGTGTTTGTAAATGAATACGGATGTTATTTATACTATATTTGTTGGATGATAAATGGCATAGATAAAATCTGGTAACAATATGCTGTTGACAGCCATTGCTGATATATTGATGATAATCTGTCAACAGTCACCTACTGTCAAGTACTTTATACATCTGCATATATATATATATATATATATTCAAAATATATAAGGTTATTGTCTATATGACATGATTAAAAATTTGCTAAAATAAATAAGTAGAATAAGAGCGCACTAAGAAGGAGCACATACAAAGGGAGAGAACACACTTAGAGGGAGGAAAACTTCCATTTTCTGCAGAATAAAAAGGAACCAATAGACACCATGCTTTTAATCAAGGAATGTTTTGTCATCATCAAAAAAAGGGGAGATTGTTGGCTCCATTAGTTTTTGATGATAACAAAACATTCCCATTCATTTGTGTCTAATATTTCTACTTGAGTGTGCAAGACAAGAATTGTATGCCAATGATAAGTAAATTATTCTATAGGACATATCAAAAAGGCATATGAATAAGAAGCCACAACTAATCAACAAAACAGAAGCTCCTTAGTTGAACAATGAAGGGTTAGTCAGCTAAAACTCAAATCATAAGTTGGTGGGCTCAAGAGTATTGAGAAACAAAAAAAACTTAGTCGACCAAGAAGCGAGTTAGTCGACTAAGAAGCTACTGCCAAAAATCTGGATTTCAAGATAGAACCGACTTAGTCGACCAAGAAGTAAGTTAGTCGACTAAGTGCTCGCAGACAGAAATTGGAAACAGAAAATAGAGGCAACTTAGTTGACTAAGACATAAGTTAGTCGACTAAGAACATTCTGCCAGAAAATTTAAATTGTACACTAGAAGACAGATTAGCGGCCATAACTGCTACCAAACTATTTCCAATGGTTAAAAAACTATCTAACCCACATCATAGCTGATTTTTCAAGTGTAAAAAGGACTTCCAACAGCTAGAAAAGTAGAATGAAGGCTTCCAAGAACAAGAAAGAGCTCAAAAACCAGAAAATACTCTCTACTCATTTACTGCACTCAACTCTTATCTTCGTAATTGTGGTCTGCACTTCACTTTGTACCATTTAGATTAACCTTGTGATCATAGGTACACTCTTTATCACTTCTCTTCTTATATTCTTAGAGTGAGCGGGTCACTCTAAGGGATTGATTTAAGCTAGGATTGCTTGATTGAGCATAGATTCTAACTTAGCCTTGAAAAGTTAGGGGTTGGGTTTTAGTTGATCCCTGTAAAAACTATTGTTGAAGGTTTTGGCTAAGCCTGGTAAAAGCCATTGTAAAAGCTTGGTGAAAGCTTGTGAATTTCACCGTTCTTAGTGGATTGATTGGAAAGTCCTTGGTTGAACAATCAAGGTAGTGGATGTAGGTCTTGGACCGAACCACTCTAAATTTTGCTGTGTTGTCTACTCTATTTTTGTTCTTATTTTCATTCCTTCTTTTCACTTGCATTTGTTTCCACTTAGAGCCAATTTTTGAAAGAGTCAAAGTGTGTTATTCACCCTCTCTAGCACATTTACTTGGGACCAACAGGAAATAATTGAGTAAGATTGGAATGATTGTTGCTGCCGTATATGTGGTTAATGCTATGAAAATATAAAATGGACTATGTTGAATGTTGCTTGGAGAGGTTGAAATGGGCACTTGATGTTATAAATAAGTTGCTGGTACATGTAATATAGAGAATTATGCATGTAAAGGATATGAATTCCTTTAGTAAAATATGTCAATATGCATATGAGTATGCAAAGGTTAATTGAGAAAGAATGGTGATTTTAGCATGATTTGGGTTATTAAAATGACGATGGAATGGGATACAAAAACATGAAGCTAAGTGTGGGTACCAAGTGTGGCATAGAATAAATTGTAAAGTTGCTAAGTTAATTGCTGCCAAGAAATTGACAAGTAAAGGATAGTTACCGTTCATGTAAATAAAGAAGGATAACAGTTAAACGGCAAGTGATATTGATCGATTAAGAACGCAAGGAATTTAAATTGGCGAAGTAATATCCCGCCAAGAGAGGTGAGTAGGGGGGTCAATTTTAAAAGATTCTTACTATATCAAAGTATATATATATATATATATATATTATAATCCAATGCCTTTGTGGAAAGCATGAGTTGCTAGAAAATGACGAGTGATTTGAATGCATGATTTGCAATGATTTATACACTGCTTTTGTGGAAAGCATGAGCTGATAGAAATGATAGGCAATTGTGGATGCAAATTGATTTGGAAGTTGTTTGTGTATACTATGTATATATACATATATGTAAAGTGTTTTAGAAACCGGGAAACAAGCCCTTTCGCAATGTTTTGCATGAAAACTGTGCCTTCAATCTTTGTGAAGTGTGCATAGATGATTGCATTTGATAAATGGTTTAAATTTGATTTCTTGTGACTGATTTTAGTCTGAACTTTATGTAAAGTTTACACCATTCATTTTAATGTGAAAAGCAATTTTACAAGGATACCAAACCTTGTTTTCAAATGATTTAAGGAAACACTTTTGGAAACCTTGATTTGGTTTTGAAAATAATTTTGACAAACCGAGAGCATTGAGAGTAGGTCGAATGTCACATCAGAATAGTGTGACCCTTGTGCACAAGTGAGCTCTTACTAAAGAACCTTGGGGTCACCAACGAGCTATTAGAAGTGGCTAGGCCACAGTCTATGATTATACGTGGCAAGGCCATGTGTTGTTATAGTGGCAAGGCCACGAATTGATATGCGTGGTTGCGACCACCTGATTTCTCCGATGTCAGCCAACATCGTCGAGACTGCCATGGCTATGGGAATCCGGTGGAGGGGATCCTCCCAGATTGTTATTACATGGAAGAGGGTCCATGGGTTGATTATCTATGATTACCTACTTGAAAGCCTTAAGAGTTTTAGACTCATACTCTTTTGCATGGTGGAGAGATATTGTTTTTCCACAGCTCCCCTACTTTAATTGAAAGCTTTTAGTGCTTTACATGTTGATCATGAATTGATATATGTGGATGTACACAATTATTTTTACATGCCACATACTTTGGAAGTGTGCGTGTTTTATACGACTATTTGTACTTTTGAAGGAAATAGATGATTTCAATAATTGAAATTTTATTTAAGTACGCTTTGATTTCGGCATTGTTTGCCAAGGAAAGTGTTGCACTATGATTTTTATGGCATTATTTTTACGAGGCACAAATACCTTACTTGTTATTTGGTTTTTTATAAGGTTATCATTTTATACTTTGGTTTTATCCTTCAAATTATCTGCTCTAAGCTTGTTTCCCATCTACACCCTGCTCACAGAGTCGATGATCACTGAGTCTGTGAGACTCACCCCCTTATCTCCTCTTTTGCAGATAGTGATCAACCTAGTGTGCATTCATCAACACTTATTGTCCACCACAGATAAGTAAAGGCATCTCATAGCACTTTATTCTGAATCGCTCCACTGCTAGAGATCGAGTCATCATAGTGCATTTTGTTATGAAAATAGACATTAGTCTTAATGTAAATGTATCATTGGAGACTATAAACTACAATGTATTTTTACAAATATGAGGAATAAAGGCTAAGTCGATTTATTACGACTTTTTGTTCAAATCATATTACAAAGAGTTATATGGTTCATAAAGATTACATAGATCGGTGGAATCAATATAACGTATTAACAAGAATTTTGAATAAGGCTTGTTCGAGACTTGGTGGGTTCTCCTGTAAGACTCAGACACCGGTAGCGATCGAGGAATGGGTTAGACAGAAAGTATGAAAATCTTAAAGAATTCACAACCATAGCTGACCTTATAACTTCCATAGTTAACTCTACAATAGAAAGCATGAGATTTTTTAGGAAAACATAGCCATAGTCAAATATAGAATTGAAGTAGTTGACTATAGTGCCTTTTTGACAGATTACTATACAAAATGTTTAAAATGAGCCCTAGCCTTTATTTTACACTTTCTCAGCCTCTAACTCATCCTCAACAACCACCAAACCTTCTTTAACTTTTTAAAACCCTATTGGACAAAGATTCAACCTTTCAAACTCAAATCCAAGGTAAGATTTGGCATTCTTTGGTTCTAATTACAATATTTAAACCTAACTTAAGAGTTTTGGAAATTTCATCTCATTTAATCCAAATTTGAGCTAGGATTTTGGGGTTTTTTGTTCTTCAACAAGGTTGTAGAGGTAAGAATGATTAAGGTTTCATCATATATGGTTTGGATTTAAAGTGTTGTGGGTTATTGGCTTGAAACAAAGAATATGGATTTAATTAGTTAGTTTCGAATAAATGGATTTGCTACAAAAATAGGAAATCTATATTAGAAATTGTTATGATAGGTTGTGTTAAGCTCAAGTACCATAGAATAAGCAAGGTTTGATGAAGCAAGGCTTAAAAGCAGAATTTTGTCAAAGTGAATGGATAAACCTTTTAAGTATTTTAATATTGTAAAGCTAAGCATGGTTTATTGAGTTGTTTGACTTGCATCATTTAAATATCATATTTACAATATTAAATCAAATGATTTTATCCAATTTTTTTGAAAAAGTTTTAGAATCCATTTATCTATGTAAATATCATTACTATGTATTTGTTTCCAATAGGGGGGACTAGCCCTTTCAAATGTTTTACTTCAAAAACTCCAATTTCGTTATGAATTGAGAATGAAAAATGTATATGGACTTATGGATGACAAATGGATACGAGTTCCCACCTTTATATTTAATGATGAGCATGATGATTGAGTATTTTTGTAAGAATACGATTCATGGTAAATTATTACCTAAATTGTTGTTATGGGAAAGTATAGATGAAAGCTTTAGTGGAGGTAAACGTTCCCACCCTTAAGCTTATGATATATTTTATAAGGAATATTAGAATTTGTGAATCATGGTTCTTTGGGATAATATGTAATGTAGTTTCCACATATCCTATAAAAGATTTAAATGTGTAGCATGAGTCTACTCTGATTATGTATTAATGATAGATTGAGATATGATATAATACTTTGTATGTGATTGTTTCCTAGAGCTTTCACACGATGTGAAGTAACATTCCACACATGGTGAATTGCGTCTACTATGATAATGATAGCATTCTACATGGTGCAAACTAACATTCCACACATGGTGACTTATGCCTAGTATGATGGTGATAGTGTTCCACACGTTGTGAGGTAACATTCCACATATGGTGCCAACGCACAATGATTTGAGTAGAGCGGTCCCCACACATGGTGAGGCAAAACTTCCACTACATGGTGACAATGCTCCACATGAGTGACATCGATGTGCCACTCACAAACCTAGACATGGGCCAAGACTAGAGTAGGCATCTTGCATTCATGATCATTGCATATTACTCTTGTTATTATGATGTTTCTTGTGAATGTTTCTTATGCTCAAAATGTTTGATTAAGTTGTAGATTATCATATAAGCTATAAGATTGCTAAGATAGAATAGTAGATGGAACAAGTCCCAGTGCATTGTGTAACGACCACTTCCTTGATCGCTATAGGCGTCCGAGTCTTGTGGGAGAACCCGCCATGTTTGAACAAGCCTTATTTGTAACTCTTGTTAATACATTATATTCATTCTAGCGATCTATGTGATTGCTTTGAATCGTGTAACTCTTTGTAATATGATTTGATAAAAAGTCGTAATAAATAGACTTAACCTCTATTGCATATAGTTGAGAAAGAATAATGCATTGAAGTTTATATTCTCCAACTGTACATTTACATTGAGACTAGTGTCTATTTACATAAACAAAATACACTACGAATGACTCAACCTCTAGTAGCAGAGTGACTCAGAATAAAGTGCTATGAGATGCCTTTACCTATCTGCAGTAGACAATAAGTGCTGATGAACGCACGCTAGGTTGATCACTATCTAGAAAAAGGGAGATAAAGGGGGTGAGTCTCACAGACTCAGTGATCATCGGTTCTGTGAGTAGGGCCTAGATAAGAAACAAGCTTAGAGTAGATAATTTATGTTAGTCTCGATAATATGTGCTAGAGGGGGGGTGAATAGCACAATTTGGCTCTTAACAATATTGGAAACTAATTTCCAGAACTTAAGAAAATAAAAATAGAGTATAAGATGCACAGCAATTTAGAGTGGTTCGATCCAAGACCTACATCCACTACCTTGATTATCCAACCAAGGATTTTCCTACAAATCCACTAAGAACTGGTGAAATTCACAAGCTTTCACATAGCTTTACAATAGCTTTTCAAGGCTCAGCCAAAACCTTTTACACTAGTTTTTTACGGGCCCAACTAAAACCCAAAATGGTTTTCCAAGGCTCAACCACAACCTACAACAATCAAGCTATCCCAAGCTTGAACAACCCCTTAGAGTGACTTCCTCACTCTAAGAATACAAGAAGAGTAGTAAAAGAAAGTACCTATGATCACTGGTTGATCTTATTGGTACAAGATTGAGTGCAAACTACAAATGCAAAGAGTAGGCATTTAAGTGCAGACAAGTGCTGTTAATATTTTTTGGTTTTTCAACTCTCTATAGCTCAAATCTCATTCAAGGCTTCTAAAAATTTGTTTCTAATTGTTGGAAGACCCTTTTATACTTGGAGATGCAACTCTAATGGCAGTTTGGTAGTTTTATGTCTGTTGGAAACAGTTGAGGATGAGTTCTAGTCGTTAATCTGTCTTGTAGTGCTCTAGTTCAATTTACATATAGAGAGCTCTTAATTGATTAACTTAGTTGACTAAGTTGGTTCTGTTTCAGGTTGCAGATTTTGGCAAAGAGCAATTAGTCGACTGACTTGGTCGACTAAGTTGATTCTGTTTCTCAAACTCTTCAGCCCGCCATTCCTCCAATTTAAAACTTGGTCAACCAACATTCTTCCTTGTTTCACCAATAGGCTTCCTCCTTGTTAGATAGTTACATCTTGTTATTTTTATTCCTCTTTTCTTTTGATATACTCTTTGAGAAGTTAAATGATTAATTTCATATATTAATTTTCCTGCACACTCAAGTAAAGATATTAGACACAAATGAATGGGAATGTTTTATTATCATCAAAAACTAATGGAGCCAACAATCTCCCCCTTTCTGATGATGTCAAAACATTCCTTGATTGACAGCATAGTGTCCTTTTAGTCTTTTTAGTTTTCTGCAGAAAATGAGGATTGCTCCCCCAAGTATATGCTCCCCCTTAGTGTGTGCATATTTTGCTTACTTTATTCTAGCAGATTGTATTCTTGTCATATAGGGAGAATGACATTATACACTTAGACTATATATGTGTATATACATGTGCAGAAATCTGGAATGATTTACAGCAATGAATGTTAACAAATTTTTCATAAAGAATTCAGCAGAGTTTTGTCAACAGCATATAGTCATCAGATTTTATCTATTCCCTTCATAATTCAATTGACATTCAATACACAGCATCTATATCTATTTATAAACAGAAGTTATTCTCAATGCCATATTGAAAATCATTTATCAGCTTGTAAATCAATGTCAGCTTAGCGTCAGCAGATTTTGTTTATGACAATAAAAATACCAAGATAACAAGATATCAATAGACTTCAATTTGTAGCAGTTAAACAACATAGACATTTCAGCATTCACTTTTCACACACAGCTATATAAACAACAGAATTAAACTTAAGTGTTCAAGTGCCACCATGGCACAAATAGCAGTTAATAAAAAAGTATTCTGAAATTGCCCTTGGAAAAATTTACTTCTTATCTCCTATTTTTCTAAGTTCTTGCTCTTGATTCTGCTTTCTTTTCTTTCCTAGGTCCTTGGTTCCTCCATCCTAACATTTTTTTTTGTTAAAATTTATTCTCTATGTCACGACTCGATACTCCCCTCGAGCCCGTGATAACTGCCGCGATATCTTGATAGACATTCATCGCCCGAAATGCCGACCGAAACCTCGCAAGGCTTTTATATCAGTTTTTCTCACCTCCCCTATGAGCGATAGTTGTTAAATATCATGTTTTGAGAGATTATAAACTATTTCCAAATCAAAACAATAGAAAAATATTTTTTGTCTCACAAGGGCATTTTGGTCATTTTTCCTCAAAAATCTCGAAACCAGCTAAAATGTAATATGCGAGTGGAAAACATATATTTCATAATCAAAAATAAGTTTAGATATATAAAACATTCATTTAAAGTGAAATTATAACTATTTGAATATAATAAAAATATTCAATGAAATATTCTATTTTCTTGTAAAACAATATTTATAGAGTTATCGATAAATAATTTTTATAGCGTAAAAGCTAAATAAATTCATACATACTGTAATACAGATAACCAAAGTATAAAATTTAATTTGTAGTGACACGTGGACCCACGAACAGCCAAAAGTATCAAAAGCGGTAAACCTACAGTTTTTGAGGATGCAAGTCCAATAGTAGCCCTTAACAAAGTAAGCTATCTACCGACTATCCTGAGCTTGAAACGGGTGGAAAGGAGGGTGGTGAGATTATATAATCCCAGTGAGTAAACAAATACCATCTAAAATATCTAAAGCTGAGTAAATTGAGATAGATTAAAATAGATCATCATACTGTAATTTATCACCTTTCAACTTATTTCAACCAAAGAAAATCAATTCATATAAATCGAGTAATCAACATGGCTTATGAATTTCTTAAAACTTTGGCTCGTGCCAAAATCATTCTCATACCCAGTTATCAAGGATACCCTGACTGAGGGTTATCCCAACCGAGTCCGCCAAGGCTATTAAAAAGTTATGTACCCATAAATCATGTTTTTATTTTAAAAACATAGCAGTTCCTTGGCAATGGCTGAGTTCACCCTCACGTGGTGGTTTAGCGTGAAGTGAACTCTAAAGTGTTAACCTCAAGAGTTATTCATCCGCGCCTCTAATACTGAGGTATGAATATAATATGGTTACCGTGCCCCCTCTAATAGGTTGATCCACGAAACCCGTCCACTGCAACGACTAATCAATAACCCACCAATTCAATAAAATTTAACAGCATGACATGGCAATTTTATCATTATCCAGCCTATCAAGGCAAACAACAATTTATACATTTTCAACACAAATACCAATTCAGCCATTCATGCCAATACTGCCGTAAGCTAATCAATTAGAACCCTAAATTCACAATACATCAAATGGTCTCCAATTACTCTATTTTCAAAGCCATCATTCAATTTCAAGACAATTTATAAAATCATTTCATTTAAACACATTTTGTTTATAAAACATAAAGATTTACCATTTAAACTCATTTTTCTATCAAATCACAAAATCGAATAAAAACCACTTTAGATAATTAAGACGATAGTAAGGTTACTCACTATTTAGGGAGTCGAATTTCGAGTACTCCAATTCTTGATCCTTGGGTACTATCTCTTTACTTTTGCCAGAATGCTCACCACCTAGACATAATTCACAATAAGCCATTTACTGCATTTGTACTAAATTGTTATAAAACCAATTCAGGCTCTATACTAATGCATGAAATGGAATGCAAATTGTTCAGATTATCGTCTAAACACGATGTTCTACACAAATTCAATTGTGTACCTAAATAAAACGGTATTGGCCTAATTCGATCAATCACCTGATTAATTGGCCAATATGTCCAATTCAACTCCAAATAATTCCATTTTTCTTCCAATTCTCCAAATCATCAAACACAAATTAAATAGCTTGAAATATGGCAAAATCATCCTCACATTTTCTCTTGGAAAATTCGGCCATGGTGGGTGCATCAACACTATAAATTTTCCTACTTGATCCTCACACCATAAATCACTAATTCCTAACCAAATCACTTGAAATAAAATCAAAATCATCCTCAATATTCCACATGGAGAATTCAGCCAATGATGGGTGATGGAAGAACATGAATTTTTCTTACTTGATTTTCATGCTACACATCACCAATCAACTAAAAACACTAAAATATCTCAAAATCTAACCAAATGAATCATCAAATCTTCTCTCTCTAAATTCGGTCAGCCATGAATCGTTCATGATATCTTGTGATTCAACCATGGAAAATGCAAAAGAATGCATGGGAAAGGTAGATCACAAGTCAAAATTAAGAAATTTTACCTTTGATTACTTGATTACTTGAAATCCACCAAATTTTCTCTTGAATTTTCACCCTAGGGTTCTTGTTCTTTCTTTTCTTCCTTTGTTCTTGCTTTGGCCGGCCATATTAAGAGAAATGGGCTGATTTTGTGCTAATTTATAAGGAAAATAATAAATGGATGAGAATTTGACACATGTCACCATTCCATTGGTCCATGTGTCATTCTTACTCATTAAGCAATCTCTCCCCACCATATAAATTTCCTCAATTATCCATGATAATATTGGGTAAAATCCATGTGCTGGACAAGTGTTGGGTGATGTAAAATTACAATTTTGCCCCTAGGGTGGTAAAATGACTATTTTTCTCATTTGCTCAGAAAAATGCCGGAATTAAAATTCTTCACTTCTCAAGCTCAAATTATGTTCTAAATAGTCAATCTTGATCAAAAACTTCTTCCAACATTTCAATTTTAACCTCAGGTGGCAAAATGACCATTTAGCCCTTAGGTCATGAAAATTCTAATTTGACTCCAAATCGGTCCTCGAACTCCGAATTACCATTTTAAGTCATTTTGGGGTTTTAAAATTCTCAATTTCATATGAAAATCTCTATTTGGACTAGTTCGAGCCTTAATTCAACTTAATTGTACCATTTGGTACAATACCGCCTTTTAACGATTTCCAAGGTACCCAAGTAAGCAAACATGCATTCTTATGTAGGAATGGCATAATAAACATATTGTAGAGCCAGGCTTGATAGCACTACCCCCCTTAAAATAAAATTTTGACCTCAAAATTTCATTTACTGAACTTAGAGAAAATGTGAGGGTATTGTTTTCTCATCTAATGCTCGACTTCTTATGTCCTCCCCTTTATAGGGAATTTCGATTCATTCACCTCATTTACCTCTAATTCAACTCGATTACTTCACTTATGTCTATTATTATCCTTTAAAATCATATCAACAATAACCTTTACAATTATGATCTCTTATATCGAGACACCAAGATGCTTTTGTTACTATCATTAAGTTTAAACCATAACTCCATCTCAATCATACCAATTTCGATCACATTTTATACTTATTTAGGTATACCAATCACTATCTTATTACTTCATTCCATATCAAATTTCTTGACTTTCATTCATTCATCCTATCCTCATACACTATTGTGTAGTTTACGACATCATTAACATGCCATACTCATTCCTGTATATATCCTCAGCGTTAGGGAAGATTAATGGCTTCAATTATTTCCACATACTTCATGTTTACCTT